>NC_043746.1:1713255-1815755 GCF_902148845.1 Salarias fasciatus | reverse complement strand
GAGGCTTTTATTTTGATAGTCATGTGTGCTCCAGTTTAGCAAACACCAACATATCCATCTTGCTCCGTCACAAACATCCATTTACATGACTTGACCTCATTATGTTGTAAATGGGCTTTTATTTTGAAGGAATTATGACCTTCTATTTTAGAAACATAGTACAGGCTTCCACTAATACTGTTTACCCCGAAATTATGAAGCTGCTTTGTAAAAATATGTCATTTTTAGCAAAAATGTGACTTTTATTTTGAAGGGGTGTGAGGCTTTTATTTTGATAGTCATGTGTGCTCCACTTTAGCAAACAACAATATATCCATCTTGCTCCTCAACAAACATCCATTTTCAAGACTTGACCTAATTTTCTGTTGTAAATGGGCTTTTATTTTGAAGGAATTTTGACCTTGTATTTTGGAAACGTAGTACATGCTTCCACTAATACTGTTTAACCTGAAATTATGAAGCTGTTTTGTTAAAAATGTCATTTTCTGCAAAAATGTGACTTTTAGTTTGTGGGGGTCTGAGGCTTTTATTTTGATAGTCATGTGTGCTCCACCAATATATCAATTTGAGTGTCAGAATAGTGTCATTCCATACCATTGTGTGTCTGTTCATCAATCTATTCATGCATTCATCCATCCATCCATCACCCATACACCTATTAAAGAGTGATTTCAGGTGTATGGTGTGTATCAGGTGATATTTCTGCAGGGTGACAGCTGTTTAGATCATTCCAATGTGTTTCAAGTGTTGCTTCCTCAGTGGCTTGCTGCTGCAGGGGCACTGCTGCTTCAGTCATGTGTGATTTGTGGTCACGGTGCGCCATCTACTGTGGAAAGCAGGTACAACATGCAGAATGTTTTACAGCAGCTCTCAGATCAGCCCAGAGCAGCTGCTATGCCCATATATGGCTTAAGTAGGTCACATGATGTTAGAGTGTGACTCGGCAGACAACCAGTTTCTCTTTGGTAAAAACAGCTGGTCTTGGCATTCCCGTTGCCCAAAATGAAAAAAACACCCTCAACTTTGATAGGCATTTTAGTTGTCTTTACATATATCAAGTTTTCAGAGCAGTCAGACTTATAGTTTTGAAACGGAAAGGCTTAATTGATGAAGAAGGCGAGATTTTTGAGCAAAAATGTACAATAAAAGTGTGAATGACGGACTTCCTGTTTGATTTAGGTCATGGGTACGAGTGAGTAAGTTGTAGATCTCAATGAGACGAACGCATGCATATGTTTTTTTTCTCTGTACAACACTGTGAAGGGTGACACAGTCCATATTAGTGGTTTTGAGTGAAAAGTGTTTTGAGGCACATTTGATTTGACAGGAAATAGCGGACTTCCTGTTGGATTTAGGTATAGGTATGTCTCTTGGTAAATTGTAGAGCTCGATCAGACGAACTCATCCATGTTGATTTTATTTCTCTGCGACATTCGTGCGGGTCGCACTGTCCATTGTAGTGTTGCAAGTGCGTTTTCAGACTTCAAACTTTAAGGGTTAATAAAATCCACACCCTGAGACTTTTGAAAAGTTTTGAACAACTTTGTGAGAGACACTTGTCCTCTTTTATTTGGCACCACTCTGACGTCTCTACAACAAGCGGTCTCGGAGCAGATAATTTTTAAAGGAGGAGTCATTTTCGGCTGATTTTCATCAAAATTTGACATATAACTTGAAATAGCGGACTTCCTGTTGGATTTAGCATAAAAAAACAGATCCTTTTTTGTAGATCTCAAGGAGACGAACGCATGAGAGTTGGTTTGATCTCTCTGCGACATTCCTGCGAGTTACGGTGGGCTTTTTTCACGTTTCTAGGTGGCGCTAGAGAGCGGATGGAGATATGGGGTTAATTTTTCCATTTTATCAAATGTTTTGCCGGTCCGGATGTGCCTGCCAAATTTGGTGAGTTTTCGTGCATGTTTAGGGGGTCAAATTGGGGTTTCTTTGCGCGTAGGAATAATAATAACGTTGAAGAAGAAACGAACGAAGAACAATAGAGGCCTTGCCCTCAGGCAAGGTGGCCTCAGGTCTGAGGCCACCTTGCCTTCGGGCTCGGTCCCTAATAACAGGCATCTATCTCACTGCTCCCAAAGCAGGAACATTTTACACAACTGAAGCAGAGAATTTGACTGTATTTGAAAATATTTTGTAGAATCAGAATAAAGTTATAAATAAAAAAACAAATGCACTTTTAGATTAGGCAAAAAAATAAACCAAACCAGTGCGTAACGGTACTGGAGCTCGGCATTTTCGCTTTGCAGGCGTCATATAAGAGGCACAGTAATATTTTTTCAAGTGTTGGAACAAATTTGTTGTTACCTCTGGTTGTGGCAGGACACGCTCTGCACAACACTTGACGTTGCGCTGCATCATTTTTTTTAAAATCCGAAGTAATCCCACACAACCGAGGTGCTGTTCCTCTTCGGGACGAACGTCTCAGTAGTTTCTGAGGACCAGAGGCCACTGCGCAAAGCAAAGGGCAGCGGATGATGGTGAATCCGTCACGGCGCTTCTCTCGCTTCTGTTTCTTCTTCTACTTTGGAGCAATGGCGGGTGGCGACCAACAACTTAGGTGCATACCGCCACCTACTGTATCTCTTGGTGACTGCGCTTCAGGTCACCGCTTCCGTTTGTGTCACGTGATTACATTTTAATCGCACACGTTGCGATTGGCAAATCGCGTTTTATCATATCGCAACATTATTGCAAATGCAATTAATCGTTCAGCCCTAATTTGAGGCTTTTCGGCTTTTAAGGTGAATAACTTTGCACATTATTTCATGCACTAATACTAAACACAACTTTGAATTTTGCACATTCAGACTTTTCAAGGCAGTATTCAAGGCTTGTGTTAAAAATATCCAGAGTGTTTTCCAGAGATCGCTGCTGTGGCAGCGGCTTGCAGTGCTCGTCACTCGACTTCTGGCTCAATTAAGTCCAGTGTGCCTTCAGTTTGATCGTCTTTAGATAGCTTCCTGTTCAAGACGGCGCGTTGTGCATGTTTGGACGGAGCTCTTTCGTCTTCAGTAGAAGCGTCGTCTGGTTGAGCTGGATGTCCGTCCCGGCCCATGACAGGACCTTCTTTAGGGTTTTCACGTTAAGCTCTTCCTGTAGTTGCTCTTGCTTGTTGTTTATCTCTTTCCCATGTTCCTTTTTCCATCCCAGGACACCACCAGAGGACGTTTCTGAGGCAGATGGAGGAACTCCGTGGAATCATGTCACGGTACATTTAAAGTCTGCTCTCCTGAAATATAACAATATATGAACTACTGTCGCAGTGAAGCTAACTACCAACACATCGATTTGACTGCAGTCCTACCTTCCTCAGCTCGATAACTCCTACAGTTGCTGTTTTTCTCCACTGTTATCCTTTTCCTCACCTGGAAGAATACGTTCTCTTTATATTTACCTCCCTATTCTGTCTTTATTTTCTCAAACCTTCGAACAGCGGCTTTATTGCCACTCTCTCCTTATTTCCAACTGTTCGCCCTTTGTTACCTCCAGTTCTCTGGCAGTGTGGCTCCCAGGCATATGGTGATGTTGTCAACAGTAACTCGCACCATGTATTTTCTCATAATGGCCAAGGGCAAGTGCTGTACAATGCACATTTTAAAATGGAGAGAAAACAATTCTTATCCGTGATAAAGCAGGCCCTATGAGCCGCTGCAGAAGGCTGCTGGTGAATGGCCCCGGTGCAGGCGGCTCATTATTTCACCCACTGTATCAACAACTTTTCAATTGTCCAAATGAAACTGTTTAGCCATGGAAGGTTTTTATGTTTCACAAATCAGGAGGGTTGAAATAAAGGCGGTGAAATGAACTGATGTCAGATTAATTAGTGAATACCTCTGGTGAGCAGCTCTGCTTCAGAGCCGCGGCTTCGTACGTCAAATGCATACCTGAGGGAGTAATCCTGTCAACATGTGGGATGAGTGTCACGGTGAACAGACGCCTCTCCTGTTCAACACCTCCTGATCAGTGTTGCGGTCTTCTACACAGTGTGAGAGTTTTACAAGCGTCTGGTGGGACTCTGCTAAACCACTAATGAAGACTGTTGATTACTGTTTCAGGCAATTACTTTGTGATGTCCATTGCACTTTTTATCTGCGTGTGTGGTTAATAGAACGTTCAGTAGTTCAGCAGTCACTGGACTGAATGCTGCGAAGCCACCTTCAGGTTTCGTGCAGGAGGTAGAAGAGGATGGCTCGGAGTTTTTAAAGGGATGATGTGACTCCTGCTGACAGTCTGGTGAGAGAAAAGAGAACACTGTGATGGCACATCAAGCAACACCTTCCTGTTTTGTGATACCAGGCGTTTTCTTCTGTTTGGTAAAGTTCACTGTTCCGTTGTTCCTGTTAGCCAGGAAAACTCAATGGAAGGAGATCAGGTGATAGGAGGAGGACTGGACAGGCGGGCTGAGTCTGTCTTTCTGCCCCCCTCCACTTCTCTCCACCCTGCCCTCTCTTCACAGCTCCCTGAGCCGGAGTCTCCGGTCCTCCTCCGCCTGCTGAGACCGGAGACAGTCCAGGTCCAGGTCCGGTGGGACGCTTCCTGTGTGGTCCGGCTACCGACTGAGCCTCAGCTCTTCAGGCCCGTTGCCCTGCCCTCCCGCCGGGTTCAGGACCACGGAGAGCACCTGGTGAGCACACCCGGGATCCTCTGCAGAGGAAGCAGTGATCTGCCTGATCCACAGGCCGCTGTCACACCTGGAAGGCTCTGGGGGGGAGCACCGGGGGGTCATGTTATGTTTCAAGGCTGTTGAAAGTCAGAACTCAGAATTTCCGCGGTCAATCATGATTAATGGCATTTTGAATTTCATGTTTAGAATTCTGCATTTCCCGTCAGTTTTAGGCCCAAAATGTAAAGCATTTCTTTCCAGAGGGTCTTAACTGGGAATCAAATGAAGACAAAAAGCATCTCCTCCTTGACCTCCATGCTCAATGCAAAATCTGGTTGACTATTACGTCTTTATTTAACTGTGTTGGGTAAATAAGATATGAGCGTAATTCACAATGTCAAGCTTGTTTTCTGGAAAACCAGAAGACGTTCTTCCTCATTCTAACTGTCAGAGCAGACGGCGGCGTACTGTCTAGTATTTAAGACGTGAAGTTGGTGAAATGATGTGCCTGAGGCTCATTCAACGGCCATAATTAAATCGCCACAGCCTCTTTTCCTCTTTGAATTGCTTCGCTAGCTTAGCTTAGCTTAGCATTAACACAAGCATCGGCGATGGCCTCTCTCCTCCTCCGGCCTCGTTCCTCTGCTCAGGTGTGTTTGGTATTCTGTTCCTCCTCGGCCTCCGTTAGTGAAGACGGTAAACGTCTGGAGCACCTCTGCTGGTGTCTTCACCTCGTTAGTGTAGTTCTGTAGTTTCCGAGGGTTGCCTGAATGCACCGTCAGAGTGAGCTGGCAGGTGATTGGCTGAGAGGGAGTCAGGGGCGGAGCAATGGCTTTTTTCTTTCTTTTTTTAATAAACATGCATTTAGAAAAGGAATGAATGAATGAATGAATGAATGAAGGCTTGTTGGAGCTCTTGTTGAGTTGAGTGTGTGTTGTGCACACTCACACACACACTCAGACCCTGAGGCTGCCTCAGCTGCTCCTGGCTGTTCTTTTCTTGTTCTTTCTGTCCTTCACCACGGGAGGTTTCCTGCTTCAGAACACAGCGCTGCAGTCGGAGATGAGGACAGAAAGGCTCTCCACTAAATGGTGATGAATAAAGTGTAACGCGTTATCACTGCACTAACGCTGGCAGGCCGAGTGTCTTTATGTCTCCAGCACTTTCAACACTGTCAGCTGTCATGACTGAGGGTGAAGGTCGAGAGGGCGAGGATGGACCAACACCTGGCTGCTGGGATGACAGGCTTCCTCCAAAGCAGGAAGAATTGTTTCAGCTACTTTAGTAGCAAACTATAATTAGGTAAAAACATGATTTATGGTGTGAGAACTTCAGATTTTTACAGTTAGGAGTCACATTTGTAGGTTGGTAGACTGATTCTGCCATTAAAACTCACAGCTTCATGAGTGAATGAGTGAATCCGTCATAAAGGATTCACTTTATCCCAGCGTTTCTTTTTACCAGATACACGTCACGATCACTGTTGGTCCTTTATTTATTTATCTGAGAGAAAACAATATAAAGCAAAGGGCCTGGAAGCCATAAGACACTCTCATACGATTTACGCCCCTGGAATCTTTTCACGTGTTTAGAAATTCCACCATCATGGCGAAATGTTTGACTTTGATCATATTTTCTCTTTCTTCATTTTAATGCTGTCTGACCTCTTTCCTCTGCTGCTGTTCCATGATCCTGCTACGCTTCATGTGATTCTTCTTCTCTCGTTTTCTGAGGCGATGATAATTAGTTGTGCGAGTTCTTTATGTGAGCAATCCAGCGTATTTGATGTTACAAAAAAAGGATCAGAAGCGATGCCTGCGAGGCTTGCAGTCACATGTGGAGGAGGGATGTATGGATTCTGTTTCTTCAATGACATCAAGGACGTCAGTTTTTCACTTGTTCGCCTTCAGAGTTTGGAGTCATTTTAAATGCAGCTGACCTCCTCATTAAGCTTCTTGTAAATATTTAATCCATTTGTTAATCTTCATTCTTGACAATCTGATTCAAACAGAAATGGAAATAAAATAAATAAAAATTACCAGCCGCTCCCACCAGGGAACATGAATAAATAGCTTTGTTGAGAGTGGAACTCCGCCATGTTTTCATCCTCTGAGTGTCGGGAACATCAGACCTCCGGTTAACCCGTCACGTCTTCAGAAAGACACTCGTTCCTTTCATGGCCGTTTCATTATGCAGCTGCTGTGGCTGTCAGGCTCATGTGGCAGCGCCAGTCAAACATGGATGAGGACCGAGCTGAAGGACACCACGAAGCTGGCAGAACGCCTCGTATCCGAGAACAAGAGGACGGTGAAGTCGGGACATGTTCTCAGAAGGAAGACACGGAAAACGAATGTGACTGATTTATATCGCTTCAGTAATCCATGCCAGTGCTGAAGAGACGAAATGAAAGCATGAGCAGAAACCGGTCCTCTCCAGTCGTAGGGCGTGTTCACTTCACTGTAGTTCCCCGCAGTCGACCACACGGGGCGCCAGTGAGACTTCAAACTGGAGGGAGCCAGAAGAGTCCAGTTCAAAGGAAGCTGCTCAAGATGCAGGAAAGACGTGAGCAGTACCTCCTGCCGAAGACGGTGGACGAGGAATACAGCGATAAGCCGCCCATACCGGAAAGACATTCTCTGTATTTTTATTCGACTGTATTCACAGTGTGGTGAACTCCGGTGTTTGAGTCGCTGGACCACGACAGAAAACCCCTACGGTGATGACACTGTCACCTTCTTCTGAACCACAGCGCCTCCAAGAGGCAAGAAATCCTCGCATGGCTGAGTGTGTGGAAGACCGAGCGACAGGCAGACCAGGCTTCGTGAAGCTTCATGAACCACTGTCTTTATTTTCTGGAGCCACTAGATGGCAGTCTTGGTTTTAATATTGAAGCTGGCAAGTCTGGCAATGAAGCGCGTCCTGAAACACTTCTCGAACAGACAGCGCCATCTAGTGGTTTTCCCTCCCACAGACTGTGAGTCGGAGCTTTTTGAAAGTCATGTTTTCCCCCTGACTCCACAGAGAAGGTGATGGAGGGCTGTAAAGGAACAACTAAGATGCCAGGAGAGCTGGCCGTTGTCATGTGGAAACTTTGTGGAGTGTGTGAGGTCTCTTGTTGTAAAGAGCTTTGACATTTTTTCTTTCATCGGTTGAAAACTCCTTTTTTCTGTTTTCTGTTTCTGTCAGACGGCTTAACAACCGTGTTCTTTACCATGCTCTGTCAGACTTCGTATCTTTCATTTCCTTGACTTATAAGTCAAAACTGTATTACTACTAGAATAATATGAAACAGAGCGTCAGGAGTTCCATTGACCTGGTTGACCCGGTAAACCGTCGCTGTAAAGCCTGAGCTCCACTTGCTGGTTTACATAGATGATAGTTCAGCAGGGGCCAAAAAAAAAATGAAAGAAATATTAAGTGTAGGAGTTTAAGGAAGAAAAGAATGTATTTATTTGGCTTCATTCAGTTTTATTCCAGTGCTGTCTCTGATCGATAACTGATCCTTCATCAGAGCGACATTAAAGAACAATGGAGTCTTTCCCCCGCCGCTCTCTTCCTCCACCTCTCTCCGTCTGTGGAGCTTTGACCCCTCGTGGCCTGAAAGCCGCTCTCAGAGGTTGGTTGTCATGTGAGATGGATGAAGCCATCAGCGGGCAGCTTGTGCTGGAGAAAAGCAGTTTGGAGGAGTGGTGGAGGTGAGGGTCAGAGAGCTTCCACCCAAACTTCTCGTGGATTCATTTTTTCCCAACTTTTCACGTCTCGTGTTTCCTGGCCTGCTGTCAGAGGTGGAGAGGACGGCCGGCCGTATGGAAGAGAGGCGCCCGGATGGTTCAACAGGAAGTTCTCAACCACATCAGACTGTATGCTAAAGCTGCTGTGTTCAAACACACAGGAGGCTGTGAGAGGCTGCCGAGCGGCGCCGCCCCTCTAACCCGCCCCGCCACGACCCCGAGGCCGCTCTCAGGTCAGCTGACATTCAAGATGGATGGAGCCATCAGCTGGTCTGACCTTTCAAGTCCAAATTACTGAGCGCTGAGCGGCTGGTTAGAGGACTGCAGGCTCACACTCTGCTGCCCGTCCAGAGCTCCGCACTGCTTCATCAGAAGGGAGAACCGCCGCTATGCTAGCTGTTGATACGCTCCGCAGAATAAACACCAAACACCACCAAACGTCCTCTTGGGATTTTGATTATTTGAACATAGTTTATATGCTTCCGTTTGAGATGAAGCTGAATGGAAATTGGATGAAGACTGAATCAGGAGCCATGCAGACGGAGAACGAAGAGCCATAAACACCGTGAACATCAGCAGTTCAGGACCCGGGACGAGAGCAGAGTCCAGGGGGACATGGACGCTCTGGAGGACACCAGACTTCTTACTGTCCATTTGCTCATGCTCGTGCACAAGAGAAATGTTCCGTGGTGCACGTGCGCAGTAGTATGTTTTTAGAAAAGTTGCGTTTTCCTTGTTTCCTCAAAGCGTTAGAACTTTTTGAAGAAGTTCCGATTTCAGTCACTCAGCGCCGTTGTGGCGTGAACACAGCCAGTGGAGCTGCTCATGTTGCTTTTGAAAGGTGGAAGAAATGCTGTGTCGCTTTGCTCTGGTCTGTCCACTCATGAGCACAAAAACTCTTTAAGCAGCAGGTTTTTCGGAAAGGTTGCGTTTTCCACCAATTGATGGACACAGAGTGTTTTCAAAAAGTTGAGTAAACAGTGGATCCGAGCATCACTGATGTTAACGGACGCCAAAGTGGAGCAGCACAGCGTCTCAGAGCATCCAGTGTGTCTCAGCCGCTCCAGCACCAAAGGCTGCTGTACGACGGCAGAAACATGTGTTATATGAGAAAAACAGTCAAACGTTTGCCTCGTCATGCCGTTAAATCTTGGATGAAGACGTTCTCTGTCTTGGCACCGGGCCTTTTGGAAATCCTTGAGAGCACTGCCAGACGTATTCACTTTGTTCATGAAGCAGGAAGGAACTTCAGAGGAGATAGAAGATCTTGGCTCACTGTGAGAACATAAGAGGGACCATGAGGACGAACAGGTCAGGGGGTTCAGCCGAGTCACTGACCTCTGACCTGAGGTTTGCCTCCATGCTGTGGTGTTTGTGCAGGTCGGCACTGATCAGCGGCGCCGTGCGGCAGGAGGGACAACAGGAACATCCTGTGTTATCAGACAACCGGGTCCCTTGATGAGTTTAAAGTTAAAGCAAACAAAGCAAAAATAAATAAATGAATAAATAAAGGTCCATCCTATGTATCTACTGAAAATGTCCACGTTTTGTTGATCCTCTCTGAGGCTCCGCTTACGTGAAGTGAAAATGGAAAACTTTCAACAATGGTGCTCCAAGTCGCTGAAAATTGAACTTTTTTAAAATGTCTCCCAAAGTGGAACTTGTTTAAGACTCAGTGGAAACATGAATAACAACTTTTTGAAAATGCTGCCACTCTGTGTAAACATGAGAAAATACAACTGCTCAAAAACGTCCCTACTCCTTGTCTTTGTAAACGGGGAAAAATGCAACTTTTTAGAAAACGCTCCAGCTCCACCTCTGTGGGAACGGCAGAAAACAAAACCTGTCCAAACACTGCTGTGCACTTTGGCCGTCATACAGCAGATCGTTCTTCTGCTCATGTACGACGGTGCAAACACTGTTGATGCTGTTAGTGTATTGTCCTCTGCTCGTGTGTGTGTGTGTGTTTCACATTACACAGTAATTTTACGACCCTCAAAAGAGCGTAAACCTGGCTCCCATTGTAGACCCCAGTGAATTATGGGTTATTTGCTGTTTCCTTCATCTTTCCTCCCACAGTAAGCGTGCGCTCATGCACTCATGTTCACTGGTATTTGATTGGACGGTGTGGAGAATGAGAAGGACTTGTGCTGGCGTGCTGCTGTTTGGTAGCCAATCGTCTCTCCAGACCAACTATAAAGTCTAATGTTATAAATAGAGCAGTCTACATTCACAAGATCACATGTCGGCCAAGACCTGCTGGAACAGGCGGCTGATCCGCTCTAATCCAACTTCCTGGATCTTTGGTCTAAAGTTCCTCCAGTGTCTGCCGATTGACCAGAATTCACTTCGGGGCTCAGGGCCACACCAGGACGTTTCCAATCCAACAGGAAACTTTCACTGCATTTTGAATGTCCTTCTACACAACTTTTTGAGAAACCTCCATGTCCGTCTGTGTGTTAAAGAGGAAAACGCAACTTTTAGAAAACATTCTGTGTAAATGGGGGAAAATGCACATTTTCTGAGACTGAAAAATGCATGAGCAGCTCTGTTACAGTCAATACTTCAGTAGACGGACAGTAGTGGCAGGGTTTCCCTCCAGAGTGCCAGGACTCTCCTGGTCCTGGTCCCGGTCCAGATTCCTCTGGTAGTTTAAAAGGTGACAGTTACAATGGTAACAGTCCAGCGTGGTTGTCTGTCCATGCAGACGTCTGTGTCCTCTGTGTCCTACGTCTCCATATCGGTGATCCCACTCCTCCCTTTGCATGAAAGCTACGTAGTTTTCAGTGTTTCTGTCGTTTTTGTATAAACGAACATTGTCTTCAAAATGATGCAGTGTAAATGCCAAACGTTTCTGAAATGAATCATCAAAAGCAGTGTTGTTTTCGTTAACGATGACGATGACGAAAATATTTCGTCAACGCCCCTTTTTTCCGTGACTAAAACGAGACGTGACGAGCTAAAAATATCTCTTTAAAAGACGGAA
This sequence comes from Salarias fasciatus, assembly GCF_902148845.1. Taxonomy (NCBI): domain Eukaryota; kingdom Metazoa; phylum Chordata; class Actinopteri; order Blenniiformes; family Blenniidae; genus Salarias; species Salarias fasciatus. The sequence goes on along the minus strand of NC_043746.1, from coordinate 1,804,420 downwards.
ATGTGACGAGACGTATCTGTTGTTTTCGTTAACGAGACGAGACGAGACGAAAATGTCAGTATTTTGACTTTCAAAATAAATTAAAACAAATGCGATTCTCCCAGCTTTTCACACAGATCGGCTGCTTTACTCTGAAAATATTATGAATTCACGAGCTGCTTCCTGTTTGACCACGCCTGCACTGCTTGCACCGGCGCACTCGAGAGCGGCAGCAACTTTCGCCAGGGCTCGGCGGGAGGAAAAGACGCAGTGATTTATGGATGTATTTAAATCAGAATCCAGCAGAAAATAAAACAGAATGCCTCGTAGTGGAGACGGAGGAACTAATCCAACTGTTTGACTGTTTGTTCTTACTGTGAAACTGCAATAGGAGCCCACTATTGATTAGTGAAGATTTTTTCCCCAAGTAGCCTACCTAATAAATCTTTACTTTCTTTTTCTTTTTTTTTCTTTTTTTTTTTAATAATTCAGGTGTTGTCTTATTTTGAAGAAATGCATTTTGACTTTTGTTTAATATTTGTATAGAGAAAATTCAGGTAAGGAATACTTACAAAGTTTATCAAACTCAAGTTATGTTTGTCATTTCAGTTTTGAAGACTTCCAGTGTTTCATACCATCAAGTGTAGCCAAGGAATTAATTTAGTTTATTTCAGTTGTTTTAATGGTCGTATTTCCCTAATAACCACCTTAATATTGGTTTTATCATTCCTCCAAAATAATAACAGACAGTTACTCTACCAGTTCAAATCAGTAACATAGAAACACAACAGACCAGTTTTAATAAAAGATCTCAGCCTTTATATCAGTACGGACATTATAGAAATAACTTGAAAGAATCAGCAAAACTCCTGTTAGTCCTCTCATTCTGTCTGCAGAGCTCATATCAGCACTGCATTGAGTTTGCAAAGTATCAAACTTGTCCAGTTTGTTGATATTCAAAGGCATCAATGTGTTATATTGCTTTTTTTTTTTGCCATTTAAGTATATTTTATTATGTTTGTTTTGTTTACAATTTCCTTTGTCTTTTTCCTTTTAAGGCTTTTTTTATGACTAAAACTGGACTAAAACTAATTTGGTTTTCGTCGACTAAAACTAGACTAAAACTATCAAGTGTAGAAATGACTAAAATGTGACTAAAACTAATAAGCATTTCGTCCAAAAGACTAAGACTAAAACTAAATCAAAGTAGGCTGCCAAAAACAACACTGATCAAAAGTGACGTATTTTCACTTGAAATGTTGCCATGCATATCTGGCTGGATACTGGAGGAGCCCACGACTCGTCTGCTGTCTATACCATCAGACTGTCCTGGTGGTTGATCAGGAAAGAACAAGTAGGAATGACTAGATCTCCAAACGTAAACAACCCAATCTGTTCCAGGTCTTCAGAGGCCTTCTCCCCTCTGGGGATTTTCATAAAGTCTCACTGAAGAGTGCCAGCTGTGCTGCGGCTGGTGAAAAATTGAAAAATACTCATGCAAGCTCAGTTCAGCTTTGCCAGTTGGCCAAAGTCAAGTCATTTCTCAGCCGTCGAGACCTTGAAACAGCAATCCACGCCTTCATCAGCTCACGTTTGGACTATTGTAACGCCCTCTACATCGGTCTCAGCCAAGCTTCTCTGCACCGTCTACAACTAGTGCCGAATGCAGCCGCCCGCCTCCTCACCAACACACACAAACACGACCATATCTCCCCCGTACTGTTCTCTCCACACCGGCTCCCGGTTCAGTTCAGAATTCAGTTCAAAATCCTTCTGTTTGCCTCCTGCTCCATCCATGGCCTGTGTGACCTCCTGACCCCTCACCAGCCCAGCAGAGCCCTGCGCTCCTCTGGTCAGCTCCTCTGGTCAGCTCCTCTTGGTGGTCCCTCGGTCCAGGTGGAAACAGCGGGGCGATCGTGGACCGGCCCCTGTTCAAGGCCAGGCTGAAGACTCATCTGTTCAGGTCAGCCTGTGACTGTTGAAGTTTACTTTATGTAATGAACGGACATATTTTATATGTATTTGTTTTTTACTCATGTTTTTCACTCATGGTCAGCACCTTGATCAACCTGGGTTGTTGTACAGTGCTATATAAATAAAATTTGATTGATTGATTGATTGATTGATGCTGACTGACATCTCTTCCAAACATCTGGATTTTAGGTACAATATGAAGGTAAATGATCCTTAACAACCGCCATGAAAAGAGAAAAGAGCGTGCTACTCTCAGATGCTTCCAGCTTGGAGGGGATGAATGAGGTTTTCCAGCCAGTTTGTTTCTACATGCTTATAAACCGTATTCTGCAATGTTGAAGTGTGGCACCAGTGATTTGTTAAAGCGTCACCAGTGACAGTTTTCGCCCTGCGCCTGCATATTATGCACATTAAAGAAGAGGGTGGATGCTTCATCTCTTGTAAAGGCGCTGGACGGGTCGTTTTGTGATCATCTGAAAACCAACCTGACATTTCTGTGTGACTGGCTTCTTTCCCGGGTGTGCGTCACTCTTCACCCATTCTTCATATTCTCTTTTTGATCATTTTCTCTTGCTGTTGCATATCCTAACCCCCTCTTTAGCCCGTCACGTTCCTGGAGATGGAGCTCATGCATATTTAACTCAGAACGTCTATTCCATTTGAAGGGGAGCACTGCAGAAGGAGATCAAGGTTTCATGTCCAATCTTTATTAAGCCTTTTCAACTGATAACTGAGAATTTCTCTGTTAAACCAGCAACATCAAATTGGATCTGTCTCACTTGAAATAAAAATGAGTAGATAGTATAGATAAAGAGACTGATCTAACATGTTGAAGAATATTTGATGCCATTATCAAGCGATGACGCTCAGGATGTGAGAATCGTGTTGATTTATAGCGAAAAGCCTCTTTTTTTTTTTTTTCCACTGCGTGCCATTCGGTGGAGACTGACGGGTTCATTCTTTGACATGTTGGTCCTGGTTCGGTTTAAATCCTCCCTGCTGGGGCGTTCAGGGACCCTGCAGGTGGTCTGGGATTCATCCGTCTCGCCACTGTCATGTCTCTTTGTGTGGCTGATGTTAGAATGAGGAGGACAGTTTGAATGCCGATCGAAACTGAAACAGGAAATGTGCTGATCGACTGGCGGATCAGACGCCTGTTGTAAACTTGGCTGCTGAGCTCGATTGGAGAACAGCTCGTTGTGGAAAAAGTATTGAGAAACTGAAGAGCTGGACACCAGCGTTGGACAGTTTGGGTTCTCATTAAGGTCTCCCTAAAGGTTACAGAGCATTTTTAGTTCGTCCAGAACATTTCGCCTGGAGGGTTTTGTGATTGGTGTAATCTAACACCTAAACATGAGCTGGCATCTCGGGAGTGAGCCTGCAAGTCCAGACTCAGGGCAAACACGAGCCTGCCTGGCAGACGAACCTCGACTTCCACCACAAGTAATCCGACACTGATCCTGATCAGATGATCTCAAACCTGACGCCTATGATCAGTTTTGAAAAAAAAAAAGATCGACTGTTCTTTGAGTACACACACACACACACACACACACACACACACACACACACACACGTGGATTTTCCTGAATTTGATGAAACCACAGTCACATCAAAAGATAACGGGCTGCATTTTTCAGGAACCTCAAAAAGAACGAGGAGTTGAATCAGCGGAGGAGAACAAACGTCCCGCTCTGTATTTACCTCGACTTTGTGTCTCTGCTTCACAAACGTTTCCTCCCTTCAGGCGGCGTCTCTTTGAGTTGCCACTCTTTCCGTTTTCAAAGGGCCGACAGTCAGACGCCGCCAGCCGAGGCAAGGAGCCGCTCCGGCGTGGAATCTGACAGCCGGTCGGGAATATTAGTCAACCCTCCGATGGAGGGGAGGGTGAGGAAGGAGGTGATGGAGGGGAGGACGGGAGCAAGAGAGGCGGAGAGTTTATGATGCGTTAAAATGATCGGAGGAGCCATTTATTCTCATGAAAACGTCGACACCTTTTCCCTTTTTTCTCCTCCGTCTGTCTTTCCTGTCACCCTCCACCCCTCTGTCACCTCAGGAAGCTGCTTCAGGCTGGTTTTCTCTTTTTACACCTTTTTCTCCCTCTGGGTAAAAAGCCCCTTTCAGAGGATTAAAGCCAGCATCAACATGTAGAGAAGCGTCCAGTCGGAGGGATGGAGGGAGAGAAACGAGGGATCAGGATGTAAGGGAACGTCATCCCCTGGAAAAATCTCTTTTTCAGAGAAATTCCGAGAAACAAAGACCTTATATAACAAAGACACATTTCCTCTCTTTTCCTGCATGTTGGAGAAACAAACAATGAGAACAACAACAAACGGCACCTCGCCAAAAAGATTTTTCCAAAACTCGGTAGAGTAGCGATGGCAGCAGCATCACTCAGATTAACACAGCTCATAGAAAGAGAAAGTTCTACTAAATTACAACTTGGACTAATTTTGATGAACAATTCAATATTTTCTTGTTTTTTTAAGTCCTTATTGTTTTAGATCTTTTTCAGAAGTTCCTGTTACTTCTGACGCAGGCGTCTGGATCCTTCATGACCGTTTTCACGATTTTCAACCAAATGGAGATGCAAAGCATTTTAATTATTTTAGTATTATTGAAGAATTTCCCCTCTGGGGATTAATAAAGTGTATCTGAATCTATTAAAAAAAAAAATAGAAAAACAGATTTTTTTTTTCTTTTCTGACTTTTCCATTTTTTTTCCCAATTAAAAAAAAAATCATTGTTTTGACTTAGCGTCTAGTTATTTTATTTCATTTTTTCCTCTTCTGGCTGTTGTAGCTGCTTCGGTTTTGTGAAGTCTTCTTTCGTTTCGCTGTCAGGAAAACTGAGTGAGCTCAAGTAAAGACGAGGTTGATGCTCGAAGAGCTTGATGTTAATACTGGAGCTAAAAGTGAGTCTGGTCATCTGAGGAAATGTGAATCACCTTCTGTCAACATGAATCCTTTGTCTTCGTTCCATCAACAGTCGGCTGAGTCCTGGGTATCGTGGCAGTAAACTGGGAGCGGTCCGCTCTGGATGTTTGACAGAACGCCTGCAGGAAGTGGACAGGCAGAACAGACTGACAGGCGCAGTGACAGGAAGCTGTTTTTAATTCATTGTGATTTTTAAGGATTGCAGTAGTTCAGCTAAGATGTCTGGGCTGGTTAAGAACTTGTGTTCGCGTTTGGAAGTGATCCTGATTAGCGGTGAGATTCGTAGGTTGATCAGTGCGACCTGCTTTCAGCTGCTTTCCTGTGTTTCCGTGTTTGTTCCTGTTCAGCTTCAGAAGCAGCAGACCCACCCTGGTTCTGTGACATGCTGACTGAGTGAATGTCCATGAATCCATCGCTGGAGAGGTGACCGGTGTCCAAACCTGGACACGACCTGAAGGGGAGGGACGTTTAGGGCAGCGGTGGCAGGTTCGATCCCCGCAGTGGTCCCTGACCCAGACCCTTGAGCCCCACCACCCATTCTGGAGCAGAGCGGCACGTGTTGAAGTTACCTGACGTGTCTGCGTCCTTCATTCCACCATTCCAGTTGCCCTCCATGTGCAGCTCGTCTCGCTGGTGGAACCTTTGGCTTCCCTCCCATTGACCCTGGGCGCAACGCGGGACGAGTACGGCCACGACACGGGCTTATCGCGTGTTTCTCTGAACACACGTGTGTGTGTGTGTGTGTGTGTGTGTGTGTGTGTATCAGTGTGAGCCGCCTGTTCTCAGGGCACGGGGAACAAGGGCTCTGCACCGGTTGACACCCGTCAGTCTGTCGGCCCGTCTGGAGGCGTCCCGTCACGCCGGGACGGCGGCTCCTGGACGCCACTTCCCCACAGCGTCTCCATGTTCACAGCAGGACGTCATGGAGACTCAGACCAGAGGAGACAGACGAACAAAAAAAAACACTGGTCAGAGAAGGTGGAGATCAGGCGGAGGAGACAGGATGGCCCTTTTCGTTTAGAGGAATTAAATCTCCATTTTCCTGCATCTCTGAGGAGCTGTAGCATCAGTTCTGAGAACACAGACGTAGGATCCAGCTTATGGGAGGTACTAGAAGAAGATTCGGAGAGAGATCCATCTAAACCTCTTCATCCATGTCCAGGAACCCGGCTGCCCCGGACAGATCACCACAGGAGGACATTCACACAGTCAACTGCACCGGTTCACCGGTGCAACTCGCTCCAGATGAGGTTCGGCTGCACGTGGAATCTGAACTAAACGAGTTGAACACCCTGCTGGGCGGACAGAGGATCGACGATTTCAGTAAAGGCACAAGATAAAGCTGGAGAGCATCGAATCATTTCAATTTGCAGCTGAACTTCAAGACTTCTGTGGACAAGTGTTTTTTTTTTTTTGGGGGGGGGGCGGTGGTTGGTTAGTATAAATATCTTCTTTCATTTCGCTGTAAAATGTGTTTGGTCTTCCTTCAGATACGCAGAAACCATCAAATTGGAAAACAAATGGCAGCGAGTTGTGAGTTCTTACATCATCTGGGAGGCGAGAGTTTAAAGGAGGCTGCGGCCTCAGCCTGTCGGGATGGAGTGACGGATGTGCCTCCAGCGGCGCCGTGCATCATGCAGACAGCCAGCTCTTAACTGATTCACTCTGTGTGTGTGTGTGTGTGTGTGTGTGTGTTGAAACATCTCACCTGCTCACAGATTAGTTGTCACGACTGCATAGGTCTCTGCTGTTTCAGTTTACACACATACACAAAAGAGCTGCACACACACGCGCGCACACACACACACGCGCATGCGCAAACCAAGTGGAAGGAAGAAAACGCGTTGTGAGTCACACGAAGGCAGCCTCCGACACCAACGTGCAGACGACGGCCTTCCAGGCAGCGTCTCTGAACTTCTGAGCTCAAACAGAACAAACTGAGGACGGTTTCTTTAAAGGGTCAGTTGATCAAAGATAGTAAAGGGTGCGTGGCATTGAAATTAGGCCTGACGTGAAAATACAAAGTACAGTAGAGGATTTCTAATGAGAACATAGAGTCAAACCTTGTGGGGTTACAGTGAACCAGGCCCCCGTCCCGCAGACATTCCGGTGAAAACATACGGTATGTCTCCGGTGTGTTCCAGAAACACAAAAAGAGAAAAGCAGAATTCTAAAGACATAATGACCCGAACTGAACTGCTGCCTTTCAAAGTTGTGGGTTCCCTTCCTCCTCTCGCCATGTCCGTTTATCAGCGTGTTCCTCAGGAAGACTCTGAACCCCGATGGCAGCCGCCACTAGGGTGGCCATTTCCTCAACACCAAAAAGGAGGACGGGGGGCCTTTCAACGGCCGCCTTTCCTTGGGCGCTAATGTCAGCATCACATCGACAAAGTGTGCAGTAAGCATGTAAATCGCCTTTGCTGCTCTTGCTAATAAATGCTGCTCTTTGGCCACTGTGAGGGACCGAGTGATCACCCCAACTTGGGATCAGCTGGCCTGGCTCAGGTTGGAAGAGGTTTTGCAGAGAAACGAGGTGGAGGTTCAGACGTTCTTTGCCAGTTCGTCGGTTTATTTGCAGGTTTGAAGTCACACACCCTCACAGCAGGCTGCTGACAGCCTCACAGGCCTCTCTCCTGACTTCACCATGGTCCTCCTTAAATAAGCCCAGCCCGACCTAATTAACCAATCCCTGGGCTGGACTAGACCAAAAGCCCAGGAGGGGTGTCTGGTCATCTCATTAATATTTACAAAACTCCCAGTGATATATCAAAACAAATGAAAACATTACTTCAGTTGCACACCACAGAGGACCTTCCCCATAAATCCATTCCTGGAACATAAGTATTTACAATAAATACACAGCTGTGCTCCCCCTCACACCATGGACTGCTCCTCCCTGCCTCAGCCAGGTGAAAGGCAGCGTGACAGAGAGGAGGAGGAGGAAGTGTGCGTGGTGAGTAGTTTCATGGCGTTTCTGCTGGTATGTGGCTGTTACGTCCTCAGGGGATTGTGGGTACCTCACTACCTGCACTCCAGCCGCTGCCACGCCTCTCCTCACTTCTGCCACATCCCCCCGTCCCACGCGTGAGAGAGTCTCAGTTCTGCATGAGAAGAGCTGGTACCCTCTCACACCCACTCTGAGTTGAATGATGTCGTCTTTTCAGCATGTTGACATTCAAAGAGATGCAGCAGCGAGCATGGGGGGGGGGGGGGGGGGGGGGGGGGGGGGGGGGGGGCTTGTTTACATTTTTTCAACCAATGAGAAACCACAGAATTGAGTGACACTGCTATTAGCCAATCATTTTTAACCGTGTTTTTTTTTTTTTAACCAAAAGTCCTACACCATTGGACGATATGCAGTGTTGCATTCAGGTGCAACTCTAAAAAGGAGGACAAATGAGCTTCCGGCTTGAGGCTGCGCTGGACGCCGGACAAGGCGTTTGAAATCCAGACTGTCCGGCCTAAATCTGGACGTATGGTCACCCTAGCCGCCACTGATGTTTGAGTGTGTGTGAGTGTGTGTGAGTGTGATGCCTGCTCAGATGGCAAATACCAGTAAAGCTCTGTTCAGCATGGACTCCTCTTTCTGAAAGAGTCATCTGCAGGGAATAGTGTTAATGTTAAGATTCTGGGCTGGACTGGACCTTCTGTGTTTAACGAGTCTTATTAAGAAAGTCTTTTTCTGGCTTTAGTTTCAGCAAACAGGGCAATTTGTAAATGTCCAGAAACCTTAAACTTTTTCTGAAGCGACTGCAGAGAGGCTTGAGCACATTTTCCCTGAGCTCCGCCTTTCAGGCCTCCATGGACTTATATATCTGTCTGTGTTCTGTGGGATGAAAAGGGCAGTTTGTAATGATGAAGTGTTCTTCGGAGCTGTGCTAGCACCCCTTTAGTAGCTTAAAAGAATGTCCCCTGGACTAAATGTTTAAGCAAATAGCCGGCCCTCACACTCCATCATTCAGCGCTGGCTGCTCCAGTCTGCTTGCTGGCTCGGCGGCGGCGGCGGCGGCGGCCCCGGCTGCGCCCTCCGCCCAGACGAGCCGCCGTGATTGGTGCGAGGGCTTGATTTGTGCCAGCCCACCTCCACCTCGCTTCAGAGGAACGCAGCGAAACGGCACCCGCTGGAGCAGTTCCAGCGGGATGAACCCATTCGCAGTGATCGCCAAGGTGAGGCAAAATGAGGAATTCACTTCAGCATTTCAGGGCACTTAATCCATTCATCTTCAGCAAAACTAAAGGTTCCTGTCAAGTACGTCCCTCCGCTTGGCCTTGGGCCACCGGCTTTCACCAACAGGGATGCAGGTTGATGGTGGAGGCATGTCAGTGCAGGAAAAATGTTAAAGATCATGATGGTGGACTCTTTCCCAGCTTGATCTCAAACTAGACTGCAGCTTTGCAGCTAGAAACCTTTTTTCAGGCTTCTGCAGGGAAACATTTCCTTCTGTTCATTTCACCTTTTTTCAGTTGAGACTTTCCAGACTGGCTTCTCAGAACATGTATGCACAGCAGGGTGCTGGGGAATGGTCCTTCTTTACTCTCTAAAAGGTAAAACAAAACTGAATAAATGCCATTAGCGTCACTCAGCCACTGATTTTGACAGAATTGAATTAAATAATGTTTCTGATCGACAGCGTATGGAACTTTACCCATGGTGCAGCCTGCATCACTGCAACCAGTTACCAAGGTTCTCGGGACGGAATTTAAAACGAGCAGAACCGTGGAGCAAGTTTAAAGTACCAAAGACACAAGATGTGGTCGGACGGGCAGAAACATGTCTCACTCACAAAGATGCAAAGCAGTATTTAAATCTCATGTTCAGGATGTGAAGTTTGAACAACAGCAGGAGTTTCATGCTGACTACAATTCAGAAACTCACACAGACAATATTCAACAAACCACTTTCTGTATAAGAGTGACAGTAAACCGGACGCCTGAACCAGAGAGAAGCTCAGAATCACCAGTGTGCCACAAGAAAACCTGAAGCCATGAAGCTGAGTTGGTTAAGAACTGTTGGACCCGGCCCTTAAACCACGTTTCCATCGTCATGGCAGTGTGGAGTGTAGCCGATTAGGTGTTATTGTCTCTGTATTTATTAATCATTCTGAGTCCTGATTGAAACACTTTTTTTTCCAAAAAGCCACCAGTGACAAATCCAGCAAGGTTTTTGTTTTTCTTGCTGGTGTCATTGATGACTTTGTGAGACACCGATGTGAGTCAGATATCTTTCTATCTTCTCTGGGTCCTCCTCTTATTCAAAGTACACGAAGACCGTACCTTACAAAGGCCTGTTAGTGAGGGTGAAGTAATATTTTGTCTAACTTGTCACCAGAGGTAACTCTGACTGTGGTCGAGTCAAACGCTGAATCCCGGACGTCTAGTTCTGACGAGGATACGATGCGTTTGCCCCGAGCTTCCTGTTCTTCTCTGAAACAGTTACTCCACACTAAGTCCTGATACTAGAGCTTCTCCACAAACTCCCCTCTCTGGTCATCCTGATAATAACACCTTCACAAGGCCTTTTGTGTTCTGACTCACGTTTTAAAGAAACGTTTCCACAACACACATCAAATTGTGAAGAAAAAATAATTCCAGGTCAGACTGACAGAGGGAGATTCCATCAGATCATTACTATGTTGTTTCAGCCACCCTTCACTGGACCCTGATCCCACCCGGTACAGGACCACACTGGACCCTGATCCTAACCGGTACAGGACCACACTGGACCCTGATCCTAACCGGTGCAGGACCACACTGGACCCTGATCCTAACCGGTGCAGGACCACACTGGACCCTGATCCTAACCGGTACAGGACCACACTGGACCCTGATCCTAACCGGTGCAGGACCACACTGGACCCTGATCCCACCCGGTGCAGGACCACACTGGACCCTGATCCTAACCGGTGCAGGACCACACTGGACCCTGATCCTAACCGGTGCAGGACCACACTGGACCCTGATCCTAACCGGTGCAGGACCACACTGGACCCTGATCCTAACCGGTGCAGGACCACACTGGACCCTGATCCTAACCGGTGCAGGACCACACTGGACCCTGATCCTAACGGGTGCAGGACCACACTGGACCCTGATCCTAACCGGTGCAGGACCACACTGGACGAAGGAGGAACTTTCGGCAGTGCTCTGACGCTGCCAGCGGGCTGCACCACGTCCGTAGTGAAACGTCCTCCACATGGACTGAACCAGCAGAGGCTGAGCGTCAGCAGGCAGACCCAGGGCTGCTGTCCTGCTCCGCCTCCAGCAGCTGATCTGGTTTCTCGGTTTCAGAGCGTCAGGCCTGCGTCTCACCTCATGACAGCCACTTTCATCTCAGAGTCTGAAGGTTTGAAAACTTCAACAAACTTTCAAAGTTCTTGGTTTTTTCTCAAAACGCTGAGGGCCTGTTTCTGTGCTCGGTCCCATGGCTTTTCCACTAAGGGATCTTTTGTTGAGTTGAGAACGACGGCAGCTGTTTGAGAGCGGAGTTCTCTGTGTCACTTTGTCTCAAAGAGGCAAAATGAAGAGTTCAACAGTTGCAGTTAAATGTAGGAAATGTGGCCATCAGTCTCTCGCCCTTCACACAGTTTAAGCCAGACTCTTTTTACATCCGAATCGGTTCAGGGTCAGGGTGTCTCTCCTTGCTGTGGAGCCTTTTCATCGGCTCTCTGTCTTCTCTTCAGCACGGTCAGTTCCCCGTCACTTGGACAAAATTGTCACTCTGTGTGTGTTTGGCTGTTTATCAGCGATGCACTGCAAGGCGCTGTCAGCTCAAAGCACCTAATTAAGAGTGTCCCCACGGCCCGCCGGGCAGGTTAAAGCGTCTGCCCCGAGGACCGCAAAGTGTTTAACCAACAATGTGACCCTGGTCTGCTGGCCATACGGTTTTCAAAGCAGCTCGAGTCGTCACCTGTCAGGGGACGGCACACCCGCCACGTTAGCATCTGTCCCTACTCACACACACACACACACACACACCGTCGCTGGTTCTGGATATGAATACCACCGCCCCGCGCCCTCCGCCTGCGACCCGCAGCACCTGTCCTCTCTTGTCCGGTGTGTTAAAGTCCACGGCCTCCAAAGAGCCACAGCAGATGGGAGCTGATTCCTAAACTCACCTCCTGACTCTCCACCTGTGTTCTCGTTTACCCTCCAGCACCTCCGCATGCATTAGCATGCCATTACCTCACATTATGATTGCAGCTTTTTTCCCGGTTTATACACTCAAGAAGCAGCCGGTACAGCTCTTCCTGTTGAATGACACTCTTCCAACTGGACTAACTAAACTATACCAAAAGTTAGTCTGAGTGGGGGAGTGGAGAAATCAAAGGTACGTAGCTAGCTCTAAGTGTTAGCCTCGAAGCCTTGCTTTCAGCATCACAGCGTTTTCACCTGAAGATATCATTCAGCTCGGCTTCATGTTGCAGTGATCCTCTCAGACTGCAGACACACTGTGGCTGCAGTGGGCTGTGAAGCTGTGGAGGACAGAGATGCCTGATCTTCTTTGTCTGTTCTCAACGCTGCCACCATCGGGACTAGATCAGGACAGGATGGACAGACGGACGGACGGTTATGATTGCTTAAACCTCTGTTTCCAAATGCTTGAGTTGGCTAACACTGAGTGTTTGCTCTTTCTGAACTCTTGACTTTGACATTAAACTGACAGAAAGGTTTAGATTGTTCTAATTTCTTTATTTTCTTCCTGTTTTGCATCTTGCATTGCAGAATTTCGGTATTTCTAATCCTCTACACTACAATGTGGTGCAGCTTTTCCACAATGGGTGGAGTTACTTTATGCGCCATGTCGTGGTTGAAGCCTCGACTGATAGCAGATCCTCTAACCTGGAAAGCTGCACTGAGCTCGTTTTTTTCCTCCTAATTCACCAAAGTTTCCCCTGCAGACACGAGGATTCATGAGGTGAGTCAGGAGTCACTTTCAAAGTTTACTGTGCGATAAGCAGCTCCTGCTTCTCCCCCTTTAGCCAGCCTGCGTCACGGGGGGGCGTAGGCTAATTATCTCAAAAATAATAGTGTTGCTGTGCCATTAAAGTGACTTATTTTGAGGTTATTTGCTTTGTCATGTTGTTATTAGGCTGCTCTTACTTTCTTCTTTGTCTTTGGGTGAAGTTTTGTTTGCTTCTTGTCTGGTTTCAGTTTATTCCAGGGGTCTGTGACATTGGCTGTCACCTGATATTTCTGCATGCTTTCTGACGAGGCGTGTCCCAGATGGCGATGTTCAGGTGGTGGCCAAATTATTCACACGGCCACACAAGAGGAGGGAAGTGGAGTGATATTTTGGCACTCTTAAAAAAAACGTTTTCAAAACGGGTTTCAGCTGATGGTAAAGGCTTTTCGGCATCAAACCTGACACACAGCTTCTGCTGACAAATGTCTGACTTCAGTGACGAACAGGAAGAGTTCAGGTTCTCTGAAAGACTTTTAAATGTTCTTGTGAAACTATTGATCTGGTTGCTCACCAGACACGGATTCTGATTGAACTTTGCACAATATAAGTCTAAAATATATAAATCGTCATCATGGTACCCAGGATGCAGAAGACCTCTGCAGTTTGGACTGGAGAGCTGCTGGGTTAGGGTTCAATCCCCATCACGTAGGCAGAAGCGTAGATATGGATTCCTGGTCAATCCCAAATAATTTAACACTTCTCTCATTATTTGGTTTAAAAGTTCACCAGTTTTCAGTTTTATTGCTCAGACCCAGTTTGGATCATATCGAATGTAAATGATCATTTTCACTGCTACCCAATGAGGAACCCACAAAGCTGTCATCTACAACTTTGTCGTAGCTTTTTGTCACATTCCAGGAGCCCAGCTCTGGAATTCTGGGAAAAATAACTGTAGTTGCTTTCCTCTTTGGCCATATATAAGGAGAAATGATTTCATTATCTCCTTCCCAGACAGTATCCCACTGATTCTGGGTTGAGGTCGGGACGACCAGAGTAATAACAGGAGTAATGAACTAACAGAGTTAATGACCAGTCCAAGGCACAGGTCTGCAGAAACACAAACCAGGAACCGGGTCCGGGCTGAGAACTCAGGCTCCAGAGACCAGGACATCAGGAGCACAGGCAGAGGTCTCCAGAGGGCTCAGTCCAAAGAGCGGTCAAACCATGAGCAGAGTCCAAAAATCCAGAAAAGCAGAGCGGAGACGCAGAGGAACCAAGACGAACATGAGGGAAGAGGACTTACTGGGAAAGGAGGAGACACTTGAAGCAGATCACCTGAATCAGGATGGACAGGAAGGACGTGTGTGGAGACAAGACAGGTGAATGAAACGGAACAGGAAGTGTCAAACAGGTCCACGGACAGGTGCAGGACACAGACCAGACAGAAAGACGGAGGGATTCCTGGCAGTTGACTTGTTCTGTGGTTTGAGGGACTGTTTTATTAACTCCTTTGTCGGTTTTCCAGTGTGTTGTTCCTTGATCCGTCTCATTGTCGTTACAGTAATGTTTATCAATGGTTATAGAGTTCAGAGACGCCCCTGGACTTCTTTCCTTTTGTGCAAATATAAGAGGGAAAAGAGGAACTGAACTGAGATTGACATAACTGGTTTAGGTAATGCTGAAAAGTCTTGATAGAGGTGGCATTCGTTTTCAGAAGGGTAAATTATGTGGAACAAGGCTGTTTTTGTGTTGACAGACATCAGACACTACACATTTTAGGTTTCATGTTCAGTGTTTTTCCACCATCTTGTGTGTAAAGCGGATGAAGTGTGTCCAATCTTTGGACTGCAGGAAGACAGGAAGTAATGTCAACACTGAGACACATATATATGGAAGTATTGGGCCGGTGTCCAGCGCTGGCTGGCCTCGCTGTGCATGAGCCTCCATTACCATGTGTGTCTCACCGGAGCCAAATGATGATTGCTCTAACTCCTTGTTAGTCCGACTCAGAGCTAATAATGCCTTTCTCTTCGCCAGCGCTCTCCCTGTGTCCTTCATTTCTCTGCTGCCCTCTCCTTCCCCTCTTTTTCTCGCTCATCTCTCTCATCTTTATTGTTTCCCCACTTCCTGAGCCCTCATCCAATTTGTTCTGTCTCATCTCTTTTCTTCTCCTCTGATATTTGTTGTGTATCTCTCTCTACCCCCTCGATCCTCTTACTTTTTTTTGTCTCCCTCGCTAATCTTTTTGCCCGGCTCCTTATCCTGCCCTGGCTCGCCAAGTCTCTTTCAGCCCCCTCCCCCCTTTCTCGCCGTTTCATTTCCTCCGCAGTGCTTCTGCTCGCTCTAAATGATGCAAGTGCGGAGCGGAGTGCGGCGCTCCACCTGCAAACCTGTCGTCATGCCTTCGCTCTGGCGCCCTGCGCCTCCGGGAGCGCTGCTGCCGTCACCTCCTGGCAAGCATCATGAAGGTTTTAACCAAACACTGAAACAGAAATCTTTATCAGACGAACCCATCGAACCAGGACGTGGTGCCTGAGCAGCCTGACAAAGGTGTAGACGGATCAGTCATCTCACTGTGTCCTCGTGTTGAAAGACTCGGGGAGCTCCGTGATGAACTAACAGGAACTGTATACTGTAACTCCGTGATGCTGTGAAACGGCAGAGTTTTATTTTGGTGGGGTGGGTGTTGGTGAGAGGCTGATGGAGTCAGGAACAGAACCTGGTTTTCAGTTTGTTTGTGATGGTTTAAAAGGAGAATCCATAATGTTGGGAAGGCTCGTCTTTGTAGTCAGTGTAGAGGTCTCTGAAGGGCAGCAGGGGTTTATGATCGAGCCATCTTCTTCAGGACGTCCGGTCTGTCTCGCCCCTCCTTCGCCTCATTGGAGTGTGAATTCCAGCGGAGGACGGCGACGATGTGAACATCGAGGAACCGCTCCACCGTCTCCACCAGGGGACAGAACAGCATCGCATCAGATGCCTTCGTTTATTCTATCAGTTGTTTCAGTGAAGTCAGTCTTTTTGTGCCATCAGCAGGTTGGATGGCTCGGGAGGAAGTTTGAAGAGTTACAGAGCAGAACGTGTTACTGTCCATCGACTCAGACGTGCTGAAGCATCGCGGTTAAACCTGCTGCTGTTTGGCACAGTATTCCTGGATCCTGGATCCTTCCAGTTAATCTAGAGGTTTTTCTTCCTGCGTTGCGGTACATGTGTCATCATTCTGAACTTATGGCAACACAAATATATTTATCTCCGCTGAGTGTACACACGCCATAACACATTGTGTGAAATTTGAATCCACTTCAGTCGTGCAGCATTATGCATGCTGGGAAGTTTTGTTCAGTGGACAACAATCACATCTTTGATACATGAACCTATAAACTGTTTTGATTCAAACATGGTTTTGTGTTCATTGTGCAGATTTTGATTATGCTTGGATGGAATGCCAGCACAGATCCCAGCAGCTGGTGCCAGAAGCGTGTTCTCATAAGAAAAGCAGCGGTTTGTTCCTTCTGATCAGGAAGTCACATAAATCCAAACAAACAGGATGGGTGTTAATATGCAGCTGATTAAATCAGCTTTAACTTGCAGTCAGACTGAGACCTTGAGGTTTTGACAGCCCAGTTATCTTATGATGATCCCAGTCGTTATTTTTAGGGAGGAAACAATGATGCAACAAATGCATTCAGGCACAACTCAACTTTGATTTCCAGCCACTGAAAAACAACAAAAGAAATGGAACAATGAGGAGAGGCGATCTGGAGGGAGTACAGAAGAAGCAGCATCTGGTGCCACAAACACACAAAGCCACAGTGGAAGGAGTCCAGACTGGCTGTGCTGTGGCTTCAGTGTGTGCGGGAGTCCCTGGTTTAACACAGACCACCCAGTTCATCATTCACACATCTGCTGCTGTCCAGAAAGAAGGGTTGAATGCAGTAACTCCCCTTGGACAATATTCAACAAAACCAACAACATAAACACTTTGTAATATGTGATCCGTCAGAAAATTATCCCGTATCGTTACAATTTTTAAGGTTTATTGTCTTTTTTTAATAAGTTTTCCAAACATAGTTCATAACAATTAAAAGAATTTAACTGAACTAATTGTAATTTTTCCATATCTACTCAGTACTTGAGAAAAGAAGGCAATGAAGATTAATAAGTAAATGGAACCCAAAAATCCCCAGGGAGACCAGAATGAACGGCGTCCGGGTGTTCCCTGTGTTCCCTGCACATCGTCTTTCACCAGATGATCGTTGACTGGATCAAGTCTCAGCAGCAGAGCTCTGTTCACCAGTCAGGCCTCGCTCCAGCCTAGTGGACGGTCATTAAGTACTGATCATACCTTAAAGAGAGAGATCGTGGAGATGAAGGAGGGGCCGGTTTAACTTTTCTCTCCATTGCTGCAGAGTGAGGGACTCAGAGACGGAGAGAAAACAAAGAACTCCAATCGGAGTCGTCTTATATTCGGGCCAATACGGTATATTAAGCTTGATGTTGCTTGAAGCTTGTTTTCCATTGAAAGTCTTACACACACAGAACACACACTTTGCACATGAGTGGGAAACAAACTTCAACACAACACTGGAACTAGGTTATGCACTTACACCGCTTTGCGGCTTTAGATTCAAATACTCGGTTCACGTCAGTCTCCCAGATTTAACTAGGGTGACCATACGTCCTCTTTTACCCGGACATGTCCTCTTTTCACGTCCTGTCCGGGGCGTCCGGGAGGTTTTGTAAATTGAAGGAAATGTCCGGGTTTTACTGTTTCTCAGCACCTGAACGTAAACTGACCAGCGCTTTGCACACAGTACTATGAGACTTTGTTGCACGACGTGATTACTGAGAGGCGTCTTGTGAGCCGATCTGCGCCGCGCGCGCACACACACACACACACACACACACACACACACACACACACACACACACACACACACACACAGACGGAGCGGAGCAGACGGGGCTTCAGACAGCGGAGCGTTTCTTCTTCTTCTGTGGTGTTTACCGGCGGATGGCACCATTTCAACAGGCGCAGTAGCGCCTCCTATCGCTATAGAGTGGGATCAGAGAACAATCTAAATTCTATTTATTAACCCCTCTATTTATTATAATACAAGGCATGAGATCAATGCATTCCGACTGTTTACAACACTATTACTGGAGAACTGATGAATTCCTTCTCTACTTAATTCGACAGCGGAGCAGGAAAAAGCCAAAGCTTAAGAGCAGCTTCTCACATGAACTGCAAAAAAAATACCGAGATGAAAAACAGAATGTAGAAGAAAAGCAGGGTGAAGAAAACAATTAAAGATTAAAAGTATATATCCTTTTTGTTTGTTAAGTTAGTGTTTTGGTGAGACTCATATTCTTCTATCTTCTTACAGTTATTAAGAAATATATTTTTGAAGCTGGATTTTCTAACAGAAGAGTTCATATTTAGAACATTAATATTTGTAAGGAGTCTAAGAGAGATATTATTTGTTACAAGTTTTTACATTTCATTTTATTTTGTTAAAGAAGTTAGTTTCGCATCATTGAAGCATAATAAAACATGTTCATCAACCTCTGAGAAGCCTATCTGAATTTGTGCCTCGAGCACCCCCCCCCCCCCCCCCGCCCCCCCCCCCCCCCCCCCCCCCCCCCCCCCCCCCCGGTCCTCTTTTCTGAAATTCTAAATACGGTCACCCTAATTTAACGAACTGCAGCATAATGCTTTTGTTGAAGGATATGAGAGGGATCTTTTTTTTGTGTGTGCAGTCATTACTCAGGGGTGTGCAGTCAGGGGAAGCCCTGCTAGCCCTGATAGCCCTGCTAGCCCTGCTAGCTAGCCCTGCTAGCCCTGCCAAATGGGACTTGTTTTCTCCATAATTAAAAGGTCATTCTGAAATTTGGAGTTTATCATTTGTTCATTTTACAACGTTATCCAGAAAAATAATGGTTATATTTAGTAGAGCTCAAATGTCTTATGTCCTCTAAATGCATCTCAGCTCCGTCCCTCTGCTGGGGTCAGGGGTCGGCAGTAGTTTCATCAGCTGCCTTGGATGGATGGCTATTATCATTTCCCCATGTCCGTGTTGAGTTATTCTGAGTCTGGAACAAATATTGCAGAAAAATCTATTGAGAAATTGAGTTGTTTTTGTTTTTTTTTGTAATTATTTTCATGGGGGTCTTGGATCTGGAGTTTTTGGAATTGCTGGGTTGCAAGAGATTATCTTGAGGTTCCTGTCAAGGATTATATGCTCTTAGTATTTTCTCATCACAGCAACATGTAAACTCTTCGATGCTTCTGTCAAGAGCGACGGCCTTGGTGCAGACGGCTCTCATGATATGCACCTTTTCGCTGATGACAGCATTCTCTCTACATTCCGTCCCTCCTTGACTGCTTCACTGCCTTCAGTACAGGTCAGCTTTGAAAGCATCCAGCTTGTTTTTTTCTCGTCTTCTTTTAGTTTTAAACACAAAACTGTGTATGAATCTTAAGGGAAATACGCCACATGTAGTGTGTCTCCTTCAAAATGTCCCTCCTATGATTGCTCTGAGGTTGAGTATGTTCAAAGCTACAACTATCTTTGTACATCTCACATAAATGTCCTGCACAGGTGAAAAACTGTACTGCTTTCCTTTCCCATGGCAAATCCTCCTTCACACTCCAACAAGAAAGTCTGTTTATTATGATTTAGTTATCCCTTTTTTTGATCATTGTTTTAGAAAATATTGAAGTCGTTGCCGATCTGAATGAGATACATTTTTTTAAAAACTGGTTAAAATGATCTTTATGACCCTTTGGGAAGCAATTCATAGCATGTTTTTAAAGTAGTTTGGACAATATCCGCTATCTACAGCAGGAGTAAAACAGGAAAAACAGCAACCGATAGTCTTGAGGGGACACCTTTTTTAAAACCAATCAAATCCCTTCGCTGTTCGACCTGCCCCCTGCGTGTACATGTCAATGGCGTGCACTGATCCTGGTTCAGTGCGCGCGTTGCCAAGCGCGCTCTCGGCGCTCGCGTGAAAAATAGACCGAAGCGGAGCGGGGACGCTGCAGAGCGCGAGCCGCGGCCCTGCGCGTTGTGTGCGGGCAGTCAGGTAGGTGGTGAAGATGGGAGGCCATCAGAAACTCCGGGCGCGGTGCTTCCGCGTCCAGTGCGTTCCTCCAATGGGGTGGGAGCTGGGCGGAGCTAGGCGGAGCCTTGAGGAGATGCTACATTCGAATACATGCTAGTTTTCCAAGATCGCCAACCCTAGCTTTAATGCTGTAATCTGAGATGTACTGTAGTTCATGGAAAATGGCAGAAAGTCTAGAAGTTCAATGATCCTACTAGCAAATTTCAGTTCCTTTCAGCTGTTCTAGTTTTGTTTTTATTTGCTGAGCGTTTGTGTCTGGCACTGAGGGGGCGTATACACTGATGTTCAACTCCACCATATGACCCATGCATATGTGAGCAAATGGCTTTTGAACGGTTGTCCGTTTTTGTGACCACTGGGTGTGAACAAGGCAATGAGAAGCAGCCGCCTGAGCACATTAACCCGTCACCCATCACTTCTCCTCTAATCCCCGTCCTGGGAGGACGGCAAGACTCTGCTGGAGACGGAGACAATGCAGACGCTTGCAGCCCACATTTAATCCCACAGTCAGCGATTTACCTGCAGCTTCTGAGACATGCTGAAATGTATAACATGCTCTCACTACTGACATACAAAGATGTGATCACACATGGTATTAAGGTGTGTATTTTATGAACCATGAATTCCATCCCAAGAGAATCACAAACAAGAGAGCAACAGTTTGTTTAACTCAAGAAATTCTTTTTCTTTGTGCAACCAGGTTTGTAGGAACGCTGTAAAAAGCACATGCCACAAAAATATTACAGTCCAAACCACAGATATTCACAGCTGCTCTTCTACCTGGATGTATGCCCTCAATGTTGTGACTGTGAACTGTCAAACTACCACAACTGGAAGTGCCATTATTTTCTTAGGAGCTGAAGATTCTCAGCTTCCTATCGCAGTCTATGCTGTTTTCTCTCTTTTATAAAAATACCTACCCATATATAGCACAAACATTCACTTTCCTGAAACACACTTGCACACAAATTTATGGAATCATAAAGACCAGAACGTACCAAAACAGCATTACGCCCAATGCCAAGCTGTCAGTCCAGACTCCGTCGACAGAGGACAGGAAACCGAATTCATAGAAGGGAGACATCTGTCCCAAGACATGTCCATCCATCAATCCACCTTCGATACAGCTTCATCCCAGTCAAGGTCGCAGCAGATGACACTAATCCCAGCCGATCATGGTCAAGGGCCGGACACACCTGGACAGGTCAGCAGTCCATCACATGACAAAGAAAGAGACACGGACAACCACGGCACGGCTGGACGATATTGGCTGAGGGGTTCTGTCTTCACACACTCTAGAGGGAAAGATCGAAAACATGAAAACACAAACTGTAAAACTGATGAAATGGATTGTTAAATCGAAAAAAGACAGCAGCACAAATTTTTTTGTTATTCACTCCTGGAATTCTGCTCTGTCCATAAATAGCTAAATCAGTCGTCCAGAGCTGAAGAACAGATCCATGTGGTTCAGGAAACAGGTATATGATTGAATATGACCATGTGAAGCTGTTAAAACCTCAAAAAAAATCCTACTATGACCTCTTGAAGTCCCATCATTTCACTTGGAACGCTGCCACCAAACCTGTCTTGAATGTCTGTGTGTCTTGCACCTTCACTCCTCACTTTGTCCAGTGGCTCATCACCTACACATCAGAACTCTGCAAGCAAAAGGCCATAATTCATCTCTCACTGTGTGTCTGTTCTACCACTGATAGGACTTCACGGTCTGTCTAACTGAAAATCTGTTTTATCCCCACACCACCCCTGTCACTGATCCGTACACTTTTACCCAAAGCTCACCTCTGCCTGGCGTCCAGGCCTCATTCCCCACGGCTCACCAAGCACCGACTCAAGTTTTTGCCTTGATTTCACCCCGACGGTGGGATAGATTATCCTGTTTGACCTTCTGCTCTGTTGTAGTCATAGGAGCTCATCGCACTCTGAAGCAATGGGCTATTTACCCCAATGACGCTTGAGCTCCCGTCACGTTTTCACTGCTGTGCCTGCTCGTGTGCCGTCGGTCACTCGGGATAAAAGCTTCTGCCAACCTCCTAAATGTAAATTGTAATTACTGTAGAGAACACATCTGTGTTGAAGCACCTGGCCCTGCATGCCTCATTTACACAGTGTTATCTTGGTATTTGTGAAGTTAGAGGGAAGGATCCCATCAGACCATCAGCTGGCATCCTCACAACAGAGTACTGCAGACATTTTTATTCAAACTCTGTCACGCTGTCGAAGAGGCTACATTAAGCTGCAGCTCAAGCTTGGTGTATTTGTTTCCAAATGGAAAGTTATTGATCCATTCACTCAAAAAATTGAAGTTTGAATCATTTAGGGATGTACAATCAAGTAATATGTATTTTTTGTATTAGACTTTGTATCGATGCATATAATGGCGTCTTGGTGTTTTCAATACCGATCAGCCGTAACATTATGATCAATGAAGGGTAAATCAAAAACACGGATTACTTCTTTGTTATGGCACCTAGTTGTTTATTAGGAAAAGTTCAAAATTAATGTATTAGAAGCAGAAAGAAGCAGAAAGAGGAATTCCACAAGGATCAAATGAAGACAGTGGAGGAGTAAAGCTTTAAATCAGCGATGGGGTCTTGGACTCAGAAGGCTCATTGATGCTACTGCCGTCGACACAAACAGGCTTCTGTGGTTCAACCTGCTGGAGACATTGATATTTATAGAAAAGTGTTAGAATCACAAGTACAACTATTCATCACAGTTTTTATGACCGTGGTTATACAGCCATGGAGCAGTCTCAGTGCCCAGGCCGACCCTCATCATCAGAACTGGACCACAAAGGAACAAGTTAACAAAAGCTCTGTTTACATTTTCAGGTGAAAACTCAAAACTTTTGTTGTGTTCTGGGTCTGGTTTAAAATGCTCTGATTCTATTTTGGTGTAAACGGAGGAGATTTTACCTTTTCTGAAGAACTGCTGCCGCACAGTTCCCTCCATGGCCGTAGGCAGTAGAAAGTTCTACACATGCACAAGGAGATGGACAATCGCAGTGTTTGCCTCCAGAGTGTCATTGAGTCCCAGTCCAGGTTCTCCTGGAAGAACAATCCAACTTCCTCCTCTGTCCGTGTTCTGCCACTTCGTCCAGTGGTGGAGGACCACCTGAAAATTGGGCTTACTGAATTAAATCTTAACTCCGCCTTGTGATGGTATTGCAATACACGGCAACACTTTACTTGCAGCCACCCTGTATAACACATTATAAGTACACTATAGCACTGTATAACTACTTATAATGTGTTATACAGGGGGGCTTCAAGTAAAGTGTTACCCAACACACTGTAAACAATGACATTGTAAAGCTTGTAGACTGATCTGTATTTTATCATCACATTCTGGAAATGATTGCAATAACATAGGTTGTAAACTTTGATCCACTCTTTGAAACGATCTCTTCCTTACAAAGCTGTAAATACATTGAACATAGAGGCAGTCAATCATCCAACAACAATACAAATTATGAGAATCCAAGCTACACAGCTAGCTATCTGCAACCTGCAATTGTTAAAGGTTGTTGATATGCAGAGGAGTAAGCTGACATTTACTCAGTGTCCTCACTGTTACAGCTCCTGTTTGGCCTTTTACTCAGCCCGTTATGTAAAGCAGGAGGTGATTTCTGCAGGGAAACATGCTTGGTCATGGCCAGCCTGATAACCTCCCAGTGTGCTCGTACCAGCGGATCAGCTCGTCTGTATTCACGGACCGCCGGCCCTTTGTTCGCTTTTAACTTTTTCCACAATAACGAGGCAGTAAGCCGCCCTTCGCTCCTTTTCACTGCGGCAATGATGGCACACCTCGCTGCAACCCACAGAAAGAGCTCTGTGTTTGCCTTTTCGCTGTGCAACAAGTGGCTGGGTTCACACACACACACACACACACACACACACACACACACACACACACACACACACACACACGTCTCAACGCGGTGGTGGGCTTTAAAAGAGGAAGAAAAAAGGGGTTCTCCTTCACTCTGGCAGCGAGTGGCTTTGAACGTAGCTGCAGGCATTTGTGTCGATATCTTTTCAGTGTCAGGATTCTCGCCGGGCTGCGGCTGAGTCTGATAAAGTCAGATAGAAGGTAACGCTTAAAGGGGGATCATGAATGGAGGATTATTGCGGTGCAGCTTTTTGCATATCATCTGCTTTTCGAGCCAGGTGGCCTTTTGCCTTGAGACATCTCCAACACAATAAAGCAAGTGCTATCTATCACTCCGCTGGCTCACGTTGCTACTGGCAACAGGGTGCAACAACAAACACAAAAGTGTAAGAAAAACCCAGTGCGGTGTTTCTGGGTATTGATGTTCAGGCCTGAGGCGTAAAGGGATGAGCTGGAGGGCGGTGAGGAGACGGGAGCAGCCGGGACAGTGTTCACGGCCGGTTTGAAGGGTCAGCAGCACAAGTGAGATGAATCACCAGAGTAACGACTGAGATCTGATGAGTCACTTAGGCTGAATCCCATTTCACCCCTTAGCCCTTCCCCTTGGCCCTTCCCCTCGTTTTGCGCGTTCACGTGGAGGGGTAGGAGTGTCCCAATTGTCATTATGACGGAGGGGTAGGGCCAAGAAGGAGGGCCAGTCACCCCTCCAAAAGGAGATTCTCGAGAGGCACACTCCAAACGGAGGGGTATCGGCCGATGGCGAGGGGCGCTTGTTCTTTCAGCCTAGGTCATGCCTGGCGGGCGGGGTGAATTCACTTCCGCATTGACGGGAGTGATCGTTTCCACACCCGCGCATTCCAGGCGCATTCCAAACACAACAGATAGACGATTATTTTCAATAAACTGGTTTCTTCAACATGGCCCGCCTGGAATGCGCGGGTGGGAAACGAGCGCCCCCGCCAATGCGGAAGTGAACTAACCCCACCCGCCACTGACGGTCCAGGCGAACAAAACAAGCGCCCCTCGCCACCGGCGCCACTGGATGACAGATTTCTCAGAAAGCCTTCCAAGATCGGCAAAATGGCGGCGTCCGCAACGAAAGACGTTCATAAATGTCAGTATTTTGTCAATTAATAAAGTTTTAAAATGTAAGAAAAACATTCTTCTTCGGCAGATAATTGTCGCATCTGCCTACGTCATCGGCAGCGGCGACTACTGATGACGTACGCGATTGTCGGAGGGGTGTCCCAATTCGGAGGGGTTGACTTTCTCCCCTACCCCTTAGCACTCCGTTTCATAGGCGGAGGGCTAAGGGGAAGGGCCAAGGGGAAGGGCTAAGGGGTGAAATGGGATTCAGCCTTATTCTTCTTTTTAGCAGCAAATAAAACAGTTCATCCAGTGGGAGATGGTGGAAAACCTTTCTGTAAATTTATTATCAGCCTCAGTTCCTGCTCCATTCACAAATCTGCTGTGTTTAATAAATGTCTTTGGTACAGTTCTTATGAATTCAATCAGTCAGTCTTAAAGGTCCCATATGATGCCATTCTTCAGTCATGTCGTTTCGGTCTCAGAAGCCAAAAAACATAGTATTTAAGTTTGTTCGCCCCAAATTCATCCTTTGTTCAGAGTTTCAGTGTCTAAAAAGTGGCCCTGAAGAGCCCTCCTCAGAACAGGATGTTTCTGAGCCTGCTTCCTGGTCTGGCCACGCCCACTCTCACACAAACACACACATGGTGGGGGCACAGTCAGGGGGAGGAGTTAAATCCGCTTATTTCAGGAAAATCAGACCAAACTCCAACTGCTTCAGCAGGCATTTTCACAGAATGTGGTGAAGCAGGACAGGGAGGAAACAGACAGTTTTCTCATTTGAACGTCATAATGAGGCGACGGCAACACATTCTACGTTAAGAAACTCTTCACAAAGTGAAAGAAGCAGAACATGTCCCTTTTAAAGTTCATGGATGTTGAACTGTTGGATGTAACACGTCAGTCTCAAACCCCGTCTGCACCACAGTTCAGTTAGCAGGCGTCCTTCATGTGGTCGGTTTCAGTGTGTGTGTGTGTGTGTGTGTGTGTGTGTGTGCGTGTGTGTGTGTGTGTGTGTGTGTGTGTGTGTGTGTGTTTTGTTCTTGCCGGAGAGCAGAGGTTGTAAAAGTGTCTCCATCCATGCGTTAGTCTGTCAGTCTTGAAAACGTGCGACTCAGCTGGCAGCAGCATTACTGAGTGTGTTTGTGCTGCTGAGAAGAATCCCCTCTTGATGTGGGTGACTGCACAACTTGTATCCAAGCAGCTTTTCACAACATTAGAGTATCTTCTGAGCCTTCAAGGCGAAGGACACAAAATGTGATGAGCCGTATTGACGTTTCCAGAACGATGCTGGCTGAATGTTCTTTTTGTTCCATTTGCATTTCGCTCCTTCACCATTTGCATTTTTATGTGTTCCTCTCTATACACCCGGCTGTTAGACTCTGAATCGCCTTTTTCCCATCAGTCCTGGAGCTACTGGCCCCACCAAGCACAGCTCTGTCAGGGTAGCCGATGCTGTGGGAAAGTATGGATTTGCAGATGCTGAATTGATGTGACAGGTTAGCATTATTGAGTTTTGCTGCTGGAGCCTTGTGCTCCGTGGCTGAATATCTGCTGTGGACCGGTTTACATGACTCCCCTGTAGTTGCCCCGAGGAGAGTTTACACTGAAATTCCATGTTGCCCTCCGTCCGAGACCTCTGGTCCACCATCTGATGAGCGCAACAGGAAATCTTTACAGCAGAGCATCAGAGACCTCATTGGAAATCCATGATGTGCTTTTAATTAACACGACTGTACCTGTTCATACTGTGAGCCGAGATGCCTGTAAATAGCTCTGCTGTCAAAATGCAGCAAAACATAACTGAATTACCCATGATTCCACTTTTCATCAAGACATGACAGAAAGACTAATTCTGCACTTGGACTGACTGTAAATTGGGCATTCAAGTCTTATTTTTCACGAGCAGAAGCAGAAGTGACTCCTGAATAAGCACACCACCAAGGAATCCTAAAAGCAAGTCATTGTCATTAAAAGACCCCTCAGCACTTTACTGTTCCACAGAACAACCATTCTAAACACAAATGCATTCACTTGCACCCATAAACTGTGTTTATGTGGGTCGTCCAGTGTGGCTGCTGCTGCTGCAGCCAATTACAGCCACAGCTCCACTTTCACTGTTCCCTCGTCAGATCATGATGCTGAAGTCTCGTCCCTCTGGCAACTGGAGACGGACCACTACGAGCTGTAATGTCCACGTAAAGGGTAAGGCGCCGCCATATTTCAGAACTCGCCCTCAGCTTCATTCCTTTTTGAGTGAAAAGTTCAGCAGTTTTTAATGCCACCACAGCGAAACAGAGCTCCGTGTGCGACTGCAGCTCCCTGCACGCCTTCTGCTCTGTGAAATGTGGATTTCCAGACAGTTGCTGTTGAATTGATGTGGCAGATTAACAATATTGCATTTGGACGGGAAGAGTGGTGCTCCTTGTGGACGGGGATCTGCCGTGATCTCCTTCAGACGTGGTCTCACTGAGTGGACCTTTATGGCGGACTCATAAAACCCACACAGGGTCGTTCTAAATATCAGATTGATATTTAAATATCAGGTGAAAGGGACAGAGCTGGTAAAGGGAAGAAAGAGGTCTTGATTGTGCCCCGGTGCAGGAAAAGCTACATCTCTGAAAGCAGTGCTTCAACTTGTGACCTTTTTTGGAGTAAAGAAATACTGTCTCAGAACGAGCTCCTCCATGGGTTTATGAGTCCAGCAGAACCTTGGCTGTGTCAGAGGTCGTCATCTGGCAGCTTAGCAAAACACCAAAAACTCTATTAGTGACATTTCTTGAAAGTGGCAGATAAAACCTGAATAGAAAATGCCAGACATTTGGAGAGGGATCACAGCCTTACAGTCACAACCATCTCATTATGTTGTCTTTCTCACCAAAAGCTTCCTTTTTAACCACTAGATCAAAGCCTAAATAATAAGGTCAATCTTGAGATTACGTCTCCCTTGGAAATCCGTCTGGAAGTGACGTCTCCTTTCACCAGCTCAGTCAGGGAAGGACGTCATCTGTTACATAATTCCTTTTCCCATAAGCCAAAACCACACTGTGGGTCACACACCCCCTCTCAGAACAGTAGAAGAGCAAGAAATTAAATTTCACATCAAACAAAGTGTCACAGCGTGAGGTAAACTGGACACGCAGAATGACTCTGCAGCGTCTCACCTTCAGCACAGCAAACCTCGCAGTCTGGTCGTCTTATCATCCTGGTTAGTACGTTGTATTAATGCTACTCGTGAACACGAGAGGATTTGAATCCGTCTCAACAATTCCTACTCAGACCTGAACCAGAGTCTGAATCCCTTCCCACAATCTGTCTGTACGTTCTGCCCTTTTCCCTCCTGTGAACCAGCCCCATCCAGAACATCCTGCTCGTGTGGAATTGATGTTTTTTTCCCAGTATAAATACCTTGAAATTACTGTGCTGCATTTGGCACTAGAGAGATCAAATTGAATGGAGTTCAGCTGAGGGAGCTATCCACATTTAATCTGACTCCTCCATACTTTCTACACCGTGCAAAATGGATTTCATGAGCCAAGAGTACGACTGACTGCAATGGAATTTTTCAAATCATTGTTGATGCTGCAGAGCTGCTGCGCTCTACGTTGTTCCAGTCATGAAATTTTGTGGGCGGTTTTCAGGAATTCATCCTCAGTTTTTATATATGTATATATATATATATATATATATATATATATATATATATATATATATAATTTGTTTTTTTAATATGCTTACATTACAGACACTTTTATTTTGAACGAGTGACTCATCAACCCTCGTACTCAGTCCATTTGATTTAATGGCTTGAAGACATTTATTTGTGTTTTACTCTAAGAAGGAGACATACTTTGGCATATTGGTGAAACACTGTTTCACAGACC
This sequence comes from Salarias fasciatus, assembly GCF_902148845.1. NCBI lineage: Eukaryota > Metazoa > Chordata > Actinopteri > Blenniiformes > Blenniidae > Salarias > Salarias fasciatus. The sequence continues at coordinate 1,775,621 of NC_043746.1, read as the reverse complement.
AACTGAAAATGGTTCTTGAATCTGCAGTGCAGTGTTTCTCTTTTACTTTAAGGCCATCCAGCTGCATGGATGTAGTTCTCTGATCCAATCAAGTGTGTTTCAGCAGGGAGAGACCCCCTGAGACGTTACACACACTTTAAGCACAGAGAACGTTGGGGGGAAGCACCAGTTGCTTTATATTACCTCCGTTTTTACCGCCTGTTGCAGAGGTTCTGTGTAACTACAGACATTACCACAGGAGTAATCCCATCATCTGCTGCAGTCTTTCACTCTCCATTGTTTTATTTCTTAGTAAATCAAGCTTTGCAATAGATATGTGGCAAAGCTCAATATTAACAGCCGACAGGTGGATTTTTTCCTCAGTAGGTAATCTCCCAAGTTTTCACCTCCATGAAAATGGGCCTGACTTTTGACTTGGAGTATAAATCATTGTTGACTGAAGTCAAGAATTGATGTGATTTGCTTGAAAAGCATGTCAAAGCCATGAAGCCACCATCATCCAGCGTTATTGTCCTCCAGGAGACGAGAGCTGCTCCTCGTGTTTTGCTTTGACTTCTTATTTATTCTAGTTACAGCTGCACCTAAATTTATACAAGCTTTATAATGTAGAAGCCTATAAATTGCTGTCTAATGGCTGTAACATGGCTCTTAGGAAAGAGGTCACGACAAGCTGGTCACTCTTTAAAGCATTTCAAGCAACTAGAACAATATTCTCCAGATGAGAACAAGTCAGTATTCCTGTGATCCAGGCTCCCAGCTAATGTTTATATGAATAATAATCATCCGAAGGTTCAGACCGCTCAATATGTAAGTCTAATTATTTCTCAGTTCCCTTCACTCACCTTCTCACTTTTCCAGCACCCTGAATTCTACCGCTCCGTTTTTCCTCAATCCCCCTTTCTTCCATATGCCGGCGAGCACAACAGAACAGCTGAATCAATATGGCCGGGGCGATTAATGCGCTGGTGGTGGCAATGTACTTATAAAGAGCTTTCATGGCCCAGTGAAGGATGAAATCACCCTCTGAGTCCCGGGATCTTAAAAACCCGAGGTGGACGGGGTGAAGACACACAGGGAGAGGGAGAAAGCCGGAGGAGGGAGACCTGTGCTGTTTACTGGATCAACTCCAATCGCTGGAAAAGGTATGGGAAAAGAGGACTGTGAGGATACCACATTGCACCATCTCCGATAATGAAGAAGAACAGGTATAGATGCATCTCCGAAGGGAAGTTTGGAGAAGTTGGATGATTTGTTGGGGATTTAAGAGATTCTATGCAACTGTAACTCCACTGTCTCTGCTGCTCTGGGAGTCTCTGGGACTGACCGAGAGCGACTTTCTGTCCTAGGAATAAAGACAGGTGGACAAATCTTCAAAATAAGGAGAAAATTCAAAAATAAATACAAACCATTTGTTGCAAGAAAGATTCAAGAAACCTTTATTTATCCCCAAGGGGGGGATTCAGTTTAGAGCTGTTCTGCCAACAGATTGAATCCTATTTAGAAGTACAAATCAAAAAAAGGTAAAAGATGCAGCGAACGAAGGCTGTGACCCAGCCTGGTCAGAGGGGAAGGAAAGGAGGAAGACATCCAACTTGTATCACTGCCCTCAGGTCAGGATGCAGCCAGCGAGCCAATGGCAGGCCTCATGCTGTGTGGCAGACGAAGTGGGGGGCGGGGTGGAGATGTGTGTGTGTTTGTAAGAGTTAGTGTGTGCAAATGAGCCGTCCCAGAGCTCAGAGAGTCTTCTTCCGCTGGTTTAAATCCCAATAACGGCCTCAATCCGGCCTTCAGGGTCACAGTGTCCAAAGAAGTGAAGTGGGTGAAGAGTGAACGGAGCTTCGCCGTGCTTCAGTCCTCTGGAGGAAAAAAACTGACTGACCAGGAGCCTTGTGGCGACTGTGGGGGCAAATGTAATCTTTCAGGCACAGGAGACAGTTTCATGTTTCTCCTGAACATCCATCAGGTCTCTCAGACATCAGCCAGAGCAGAATGAAGCTGTTCTCAGATGGAATCCACCTCACAGTTCAGTTCAACGAACATTCAGAACAAACTGTCCATCTTGAACAAACTGTCCATCTTGAACAAACTGTCCATCTTGAACAAACTGTCCATCTTGCGACTGACTCAGCGTAGCGGTTCATCCCTCCAGCTGTTGGCCGACGTTATTGCCTGCAGACTTCCATTTCCAAAATCATGATCCATTGTTAGATAGATAGATAGATAGATAGATAGATAGATAGATAGATAGATAGATAGATAGATTTTAGTCCAATCAGCATCAGACCCGTCATATCATAAATCCAAATATGCAGACTTCCACATCGTCCCCACTTCCACCTCGTAGCCAGCAGCCAGACTGGGTCTGAGCAGCCAGCTCCCCCTCACCTCTGCTCCGCATTCAAATCATCTTCAGCTGCATTGAGAGACCTGTTGATCAGCTCCGTTCTGAGTGTGGAGTTTTCAAAAGATCAAGCAGAGCGGAGCTCCAAGAGACGAAGGACAAGACAGCAACAGGGAAAACGACGGAGGAGAGAAAGACAGGAGACAGGAGAGGAGGGAAAGATGCAGCCGCCTCCTTGAAGAGCTGGAGCAGTTTAAGGGATTTCATTTTAAAATCTGTCAGTCTGTTGTTAACAGTGGGACTGCCGCTGCAGAGCCCCCCTGGTGCCCCCCCAGCTCACACCTTGAGGACCACTGCTTTGATTTTCAAGAAATTTACTGTTAGTATAAAAGATGTTTAACTTAAAACAGTCTGTCTTCTCCACCAGCAGTGTCTTGGTCAAGTTTTTCTCCTTTCGAACTGAGAGCAACGGGCCTGGGTTGTGTAACCCAACAGTACTTCCTGGTTCCTGAACCAATCAGATGTGAGCTGCCAAACAAGGAGTGCAGCATTTGGTGGTATGTGTCTGCAAAAGAGCAGCAGCCTGCAAGTATGGAAGCCAGAGAAACAACCGGCCCAGAAATAGTTTCACTGACACCCAAGAAGCCGTGGTATCTTTCCTCAGTGACCAAATGTGGAGTCAAACAAGGAGTCTTCTCCTAAACTGGCAACTGACGGGAGGAGGGCGCGGGGGGAGAGCGCTCGCTGTGGGGTTATTTTGACTGCAGTTCCAATTTGAAACACTGGGTGTCACTGTTACTCATTTCACCTTTAAATGCTGCAGTTGAAACACCAGCTAAGACATGGTGGTAACGTAGAAATTACGGCTAGACGGGTAGATTTATGTGAGAAACCCGAGGTGTGACTCAGAGAGGTCGGCCTCCACATCGCAGATGACATTCAGTGCTGGTATCATGCCTGACGAATCTTTTCTTCTTCCATCTTTATGTGTCTGGTGATCTCATGGATACTGTTGGGCTCGTTTCTTCTGGCATGAATTTAACACAGCGTTCAACTTTCTGCAAGGCAGCGCTGCTGAGAGACTAATCTGCTCTTCACTCTTGCTTGCACACACGCCTTATAAGTTATTTTCTCCCCACCGCCTCTGTGCTGTGATGAACCGCAGCAATCAGCCCGAGCCGTGATGGGCGCCCCGCACGCCGGATGGATGGAGGGATGGATGGTTGGATGGATGTACGGGTGAGTGGATGGATGGCAGAAAGTGAGAAGAGGGGAGATGCATTGGAGATTAGAGAGAGAAGTGGAGGAGATGGATGGAAGATGTTGAGGAATGGTGGAGGTGGAGGCTGAGGGGAAAGGGGGGGGGGTCAGTCTGAAACAATGCATGCCCACAGACACGTATCAACGGAGGAACCCGTTTCACTCACGGACATTAGTGTTGTGGGCATAATAACAAACGGCTTGGCAGGTGACAAATGCAAGCATGTGAGTGTGTTCATGCTGAAAATGAATACCCTGACTTCTCCCCCCGACATCAATCTGTCCTCTCACTGCTTTTCTACCTTCTTAATGCCCTTCCCCCGCCTTCCTGGAGGAAGGTAACAGAAAGGCTCTCCGGGAGGGAGCGAAGAATTGGCCACCTGCTATTGGCTCAGTGAGTGACTGAAGGGCGTTGTGGATGGTTTCCAGTCTGCTCAGGTCAGCTGTGTCCCAGACAAACCCACAGGCAGCCGTTCATGTGGGGTCAGCCTATCATTAACCTCCGTCTCCCCGCCGAGCCCACCTGCGGTCCGATCAGTCAAGCTGCAGGCAGTTCCAAATCAGAAACCTTCTGAACAGAGGAGCCATCTTCTGGAGGCACCTCGTGGTTCCTAAAACACATCTCTGAAGTAAATGTAATGTTCTGTTTGGTTCTTTGTTGGAAGTGCCTCCATCAATCTATCATCTGGAAGCTTTTTAATCATGTTACAGCTGCAGAGGCTCAACTAACAATAAGCGTACGACTGGGACGAGTCGTTAGGTCAAGCATCCAGACGTCCAGAAACCACAGCTTCTGGACGGAGTTTTATGGAACCCAGTATCGATTGACCGATAAACCTTGGCTCGGAATCAAACCGTGGTGTTTTCACTATGAGGACAGAGTTCTTACCACTGCAGTACTGTGCCACGTAGTATCTCTTATTTGGTTCTAATGTTGACTAAAAGAATCTCTAGAAATACTTACTAAGATTCAACAATTACTTCTTGTCATTGCCAAACTATTTCAAGAGAACTAAACATCAGCCTGAGATGTTGCAGCCTTTCAGATCGATGGAAACTCTTCAGTTTCAGACAGTGATTCAACATTCACTGACTATGATTTCTCTGCAATTGCATTAATAAGAGCCTCTAAAAAGCAGTTTAACAATCCTGCACATCCCACACTCCTGCCGAAACTCTACTTTTCAGCTCCCGTCTTCTTTACCTTTACTCGAGTAATACTTTGCTAAAGTGAGACTGGTTTTACTTCAGTCAGTTTTTTTCTGTACTTTATCCATCCTGTACATCTTCTTGCAATGCTTGCTTGTTTCCGTAATATATAAGTTGTTAGCCATCACCCCACCCCACCCCCAGTCTGGAGGTTTAGGATAAAGGGGTTGCGATGCCATTATCATTAGCTTGTTTTTAACACTGTGTTAAAAGTTGGTTATTTAATACCACTCTTTTGTGCTTTTTTGAGGAAAATTAATATTTTTTGTAATGGATATCATGTTCAGAAAATGTGACTTTAATGCACAAGATTGAGCGGTTCCAGAATGCACGCCCTCAAGCATTTTAATGTTTCATTATTACGTTAATGTGGCTTCAACTTTCAGAGCAAACTGAGCTGTTATAAAGAAGGAAACACAGGCGTGCAAAATTATGATAGCTCAATTCAAAACTAAAGGATTAATATATCTACCTCTGTAATTGACTTTACGCTGAAAAACCACTGCCTGAAACTTTTGCACAGCACTGTCTGCATAACAACTTTCCAGGATTTCAGCTTTGGGGTGAAACTGTATTAATTGGGGCTCCAGAGATCTGCAGTCAATTTGTCACAGTCACGTCCTTTAATCGCTTTAGTCAGACTTTAGTCAGAAAACTTTGATTTCAGTCAAGCCAACACACCAGATGATGCGATGGAAAGTTGATCTACTGCTGTAAATATACAGTCAGATTTCTGACTCTGACTTTCACTGCGTGACTAGAGCTCAAGTACAAACAGGAGCTGAAGCAGAAGACGTCTGTAGAGTAAAAAGTCCAAAGACATGTTTGTTTTTGAAGACATGCAGAGACGCACATCCTCTGGACTCAGCGCCGACCTTTTCTAACTTTGCTAACAGCTGTTTAAGAACTGATGGGGCCTGGTTGTTCAGGGCGTTATAGGTTAAGAGGAGGATTTTAAATTCTATTCTAGATTTACCAGGAAGCCAGTGAGGAGACGCTCGTATTGTTCTGATGTCTTCTCTCCTGCTGGTTCTCCTCAGAACTCTTGCTGCAGCATTTTGAACCAGGTGAAGAGTTTTTATCCAGTTGGTCCCTGATAAAAGGGAATTACAGTAGTCCACTCTGGAGGGAACAAATGCATGGATTCATTTCTCAGCATCGCTCTGAGTCAGCATGTTCCTAATTTTAGAAATATTACGCAGGTGAAAGAAGGTCCTGCAGACACATATATTATTCATGTGTTCCTTGACAGTTTCCTCAGTGGGTGTTTGTTTAAAGTCAAGGTTCAACCTTCCCTTGAAATCACGCTTTGTGCTTGCAACAGAACTAATGAGTAATAAAAGTTGGCCAAACAGGAATTGCACGCAGGTGTTTCATTTCTCCAAGGAAGCAAACAGATCCTTCTTCATACAGCTTTGTGTTCAGCCCAAGAGGATTCATGGTCTCTGGCTCATTGAGCTCTAGCTGAATCTGCAGAGCGCTGGCATCACAGTATCCATGTGTCTTACAATCTTTGCTTCTCTGAGGCTGCAAATGTGAGGATGCACATGCACCGTTTCTGAAAGAAAAAAAAACAAAAGTTTTGAGAGTTGTAATATAAGTATTTATTGTGCTATACTCAGGGACTCTATTGATTTGCAAGATTAAATAACCTCAAAGAGTATGAATTTAGGTTATGTGTATACTGAAGATTTCTAGTTGCTCCTTTACTAACAAACAACTCCATGTTAACAGCAGGGCTTTTGGAATGTTTAATGACAGGTGAAGTTTTTACAGAAACAGGATCTGTTTCGTAGTGCTGTATTATTATCATGCATCAGAAATGTGTCCAACATTCATTTTAAACATTTGATTTGTCAGATTATATCACAAACTGAACCATGGGCCAAGTTACTTGGGCAATGCAGTAAAACCAAATCTGTATGGCTTCATTTAACATATATTGATTTCTAAGATGGAATTCGATGAACGGTGTTTGTGGCCATCCTTTAGGGAGAAGCCTATAATAGATCACATTAAGACTGTTTGAGACGAACTGTTTCTCCCTGAGCAGACAACTGAGGAGATCCAAGCAGGGCAGCATTGTCCAACAGAGCATTCTACTTGCTGTCAGCCAGGATTAGTTGATGCATTTCTATAGTTTGGTTTGACATTTCCAACGTTTAGTTTTGCAGTGAAGAGATGAATTAATTGGAAAACTACCTTATGACTAAATTCTCTACATGCTAATAATTGATTTGCTTTGTGCTCACAGGGCCGAAGTGACGTGCACTAAGTTGACAGGTATCATTTGAGAGGTTATTGTCATGGATTCTTATTAGACTGGATCAGGATTAGTTTAACTAACAGTAAAGATGAGAGATGTGCAACCTAAGAACATTGTATGCTGATGTGGGGCCTGTCCTGGAGGACAATTAGTTCTGGGAGCTTGCAGTAGGTCACGACTTGTTCTGGTTCGTTTTAAAGGGGTGGTGCACATTTCCCAAGTGAGACTCCACAGTGGCATTGTGGGTGACTTTGGAAGGCTATGGAACTTTCTGAACGGCTTCACCAGCTCTGTTGCAAAGAGCTGCACAAATAAAAGCACCCAAAGGATCGGAAAGTGACTTTAGAAACTGCAAGGGGCCGTTGTTCCATTATTCTTATGGCAGTGTGTGATGTGAACTACAGATAAGGGCACCTAATAGCTGCAGGTGTAATGGTCTGAACAAGAAGACTTTTTCTGCTAGCAATGGGCCTTGGAATTTGGAAGGAAAATGTCATCTCAAGGCCACTGATGTGTCTGTAGATCTATTAGACGATGACACTGTGTTAATGCTGGACAATTGAGCTCTTAGGACTAATATGATGATGAGCTAATGTCCCACTGGGAGTCATGATTTTCCTGTCAAGACACCGCTGATAGCATGGTGACAAGGTGTTGCACCGTCATTAGTGGACAAATGATAACAAATATGGAATTTGTCATTTAACTTCCAAGTAAGAGCATGCCGCAGGATTTACCAGGATCAGCAAGGACACCCTGACGTCCCAAAGCAAAGTGAAAGCATCAGGAAGGACAATGGATTAGCAGTTTGCCAGGTTCAGCCGTAAATAGGAGATGAAAACCTGATTGAGTTTTTGTCTTTGAAGACTCGCACAAGACAATAACACAGCATGTGGATGAGCTACAACTGCTGATCACCACAACATGTGCTTTTTGATTCAAGTACCTTGAAACAATACAAACACACACACACATTCTGGGTGTGTCATTGATGAGTTACTGAGTTTATTTCAGTGCTGATGAAGTCACTCCATTTGTTCCAGATATATTGAACACCTCCTGGACTCGCCCTGCTCTTATGACCACCGAAATCCACTGAATGTGTCTCTGATGGGGACAGATACTGTAAATACATGTATTCATGTAAACAGAGACAGAGTTCATTCAGACGTGCTGTCCTCAGCTGTGGTTATTGTGTCAACCTGAGCGCTGACCCTTTGCAAAGACAGTGAAGCACAACCAAAACAATCAAAGTGTTTTCTTTCTGTTTGTGTTACTCTTCTGGATGCTGTCATAAGTGCACGATGTGATCTTTTTCAGCATTCCTTAATCCTACAGCAACATATTTGCCAAATGCAAAAGGACTCATTTGCAGAATTAACAGCAACCTCATTTTATATAACAGCTTTTGGACCTTTTCCAAAAATGAATCCTCATTTATGTGAATCCTTAATGCAGAAAAAGTGATTAAGTGAGTGGAACCTCTACCCTCAGCAGAGCCATCTTTGGAAATGAAACAACTCACATATGAACACCAGTAAACTCCAGGCCTCCTGTAGGTTTTTTACTGTATTTAAGGCAAAAGTGTGTGTGTGTGTGTGTGTGTGTGTGTGTGTGTGTGTGTGTGTGTGTGTGTGAGAGAGAGAGAGAGAGAGAGAGTGTGTGAATGTGTGCTTGTGTGTGCGCGTGTGTGTATACAAAAGCAAACCATGTCAGGACAGGGACTGTTATAAAGCAGTGTCTGTCAAGTGTTTGTATTTTTTTAGTGCTGGGTAATGATTAAATTTCTTAATTGTGATTAATCACATAATTTTTCTGCGATTAATCGCATTATAATGAATTCAAAAGTACTCTGTAATGATCACCCTGCCCCCAGCCAGGGACAGGGACTTTTTTTTTTTTTGCAAGAATTTAGCAAGAAGCATAATTTTACAATAATAATTTTACAATTCATCAAATATGATTGATAATAACGTAAAATACCAAGTCTTTAATAAGATTGCCACGCCCGACCCCCCCCCCCCAAAAAAAAAAACACACGCAGAGACACACACACCAGCAAGAGCAGAGCAGATGAAAAACTACGTTTTTTACGAGCGCACACTTCCTCAAACTTCTGACCCTCAGACAGAGAAGACAGGATAAATTCAGCCACGTCAAATTGTGCCTCATTAAGCCAGATTATGTGTTGAAGGGAAATTTACTTTATTTTGCGTGTTTTCAGCCCCTGAAGGAGCCCCGCGGGCCTAAACATTCTGCCGGTAAAAGACGCGATTTAAGTTTCACTTTTGTTTTTGTCATATCTGCGCTCGTCATTACAGTTTGTGCCTCATACCAGCCTTTTCCTTGTGATTTCTCTGATAATTCGGCTCAGTTCATTACGGCAAATAATGAGGAATGGACAGTGTTTCACTGCAGAAAACGCTGCAGCTGTGTGTGCTTTTTGACGCTCAGCCGGAGCACTGTGTGTGTGCGTGTGTGTGGGTGTGTGTGTGTGTGTGTGTGAGTGTGGGGGGGGGGGGCGTTAACACCTAATGAAAATATTTGTCGCCATTACGGTGCGTTCACACCGGACGCATTGCAAGCGTCACGGGCGTTGCTTTTACATTCAAAGTCTATGGTTGACGAGCTTCAACGGACCGAACGCGCGTCAGGCGCTTTTCGCGTTGGCGACGCGCGTCACGCCTTGCATGCGTCAACGCCTGAAGTTGGGAAAATTGAACTTTGGAAGCGTCAACGCAGAGCGTCATCCAATCACAGACGAGCACTCTGAGCGCCGATGTGGGCCAGAAGGTCGTCAAACCGGCCCGGGAGAGGCGCAAGTACCGCTGAAAGCGAACCTCATCCTCACGCAGCTCCTGGAGCAAATGGTGAAATTCGCCAAATTGCGAACGCCGCTGCAGGATGGGATGAACCCAAAAACATCGCACAGGCGCCTGACGACGCTGTTTTCTGGATTTCTTTATTAAATAAAGTCAAGCCAGTGTCCGATGGGATCCACCATTGTCAACATGAAGACAGGACACAGAAGCTCCTCCCACTCCCACCAGTGAGCTGCCGCGTGTCGCGCACGTTGCAAGCGTCAGTGACGCCCGTGATGCTTGCAACACGTTGGGTGTGAATGCACCATTAAGGAAGCAGTGTGTTAACGCGTTAACGTGCCCAGCCCTAATTTTTTTAATTAGACATTTATGAACATCTAGTCATTTACATGTAAACTGCTTATCGCCCATCATTGATGTACTTTGTAAATCTCCACATTTAGAGATTGCCTTTAGTTTTTGACGTTGTGGGTGTATTGGTGTGCTAAGTTTCCATGTGTTGAGCTGAGTCAGTGCTTCAGTGAAACGGTGCCACAACACCGTCCAGTTGCTTGTCCACGTGTTATGGCTCTATTTATACTAGAACGAAGGTTCTGACTCCTCCTTCGCTCAGCAAGTAGCACCGAATGGCTTCTCCGGTAGCAGCGATGAGCAGGTATTGTGTCTGCCAGCCGGCTTGTTAGCCTCTGGTTTGCATCATTAGCACAGCTGGGAGTTTTGCTGGAAGTTGAATTAATTATTGGGTTTTGCTAATGTGTCACGCAAGCTAACGAGCCAGATGGCAAACGCAGCACCTGCTAATCGCTGCTGAGACGTACATTTCTCAAACTTGTCTGTTGACCAACCAAAAAAAGTCGCAGTTTTCCCAAAAGTTGTGTAAACATTTTCTGAAGGAGCCAGTTTAGATAATTAACAGGGACGAGCAGCTTCGTATTTTCACAACACCTGTCGAGCCCAAATCCAACATATCATGCTCAAAGAAAAACATCAGATAGTTTGTCTGATCCCTCCTTCTTCTTAACTCAGTGTCTTCTTTGTCTTTCAAGCATCTTTTCATAAATGACTCAGAGTCTCCAGTATTGTTTCTGCTCTTTGTCCTCAGTTTTGCAGCCATTCCCACTTTCTGTCCTATTGGATAGTGAGTGTTGGACATGAGGTCCTGATCCTTCAGTAAGCTGAGCTCACCCCTAAGCTCCGCCCTATCGGGTCACATCACATGACCATTTCATCTTTTTCCACAGACAATCTCGTAATTTCAACTTGTGGACGTGGAGATGAAATGAGCATTATCTGATTTCACATTATTTGATTGCACAAAACCAAATATGTCCTCAATTAATTTTATCTTTGTTTTTTTTTTTTGGGGGGGAGGGGGGGTGTTGTTTACACCAACCAGCAGTTTTTTCATCTCTAAACTCGTAAGTTTCTGAGTTGAGTTTATGTCAACTTCATTTGTTTTTTTGAAGTTGCTGCTGCTGATTCATCAGCAGACAGTCTGAACGCTGCAGCTGGTCTGAGACTTTCCTCCCCTAAGAAACGGTCACTGTGGTCGTTGGAGTTGGAGGACTTGCTTGTATTAACATTACAACCTCCAGGTACAACCTTCCAGACAGCTGGGCGCCCCCTGCTGGGGTGATCAGCACACCTGGTGCAGTTGAGTTTGCCTGACTTGATAAACCCTCAAAAAAAAAAAAAAAAAAAATCACAAAAATGGTTAAAATGTTGAGATGCCAGTCAAATCTCTCGTCCTAATGAGTTGTTTTTTGGTGTGTTTTCATGAATTCCTCTTCAGACACAGAAAAATATTACAAACCCAACGAGGTTCAGTTGCCTTTCCCTGACTGAAGATGACTATCCACTTTAAAAGTTTGGCTCAAGACAGCTTAGAGCTGAAAGTTGGCATTCCCAAAGTGCATCCACATTTCACTTCAGCAAAAATACAATTTATTTGACCTTGTTTCTGAAAGTGCGTATTTGGTACTTGCCAAAAGCAAGATGAAAGATACATGATTCACAGAGTCTTTCTCTGAAACTAAATACCTACATTTCTGAGACCTCTACTTGTTTGGTTTGACCTCGAAACATCGGTACTCTGAGCTTCTGGTTTCATCAATAACATTTGGTAACATGAATTTTATTTTAAACGGAAAATAAAAAGATATCCAGTGGTTGGTGTACAATAGCCCTGAGGTCTGCTGGACCTTTCCATCTGTCCGTGAAGTGGACTTTGACATATTGCTCAACATAATGGTTACACCAGCAGGATGGGATATTTCGTTTTGCTCAGTGAAACAGCCGTACTGACTGACACTGAGGTTCAGCTCTTGCTTTGTTTTCTGAACTTCTGGTACGCCTCTGAAATCAGTACATGGAAGCCTGTAAAAAGAAGCTTGGTACCTCAAACACTTTTGAATTCCATGTGGGAATGGATGGCGTCTGTTCTTAGGGTTAAACGTTTTATGGCTTGATGCTTTGAAATGTTATTATTTCAGGGAGGTAGTAATCCCAGCAGATCAGACAGCACATTAAATACATTCCCTCCATTTCATTTTGATAGACTCTGAAAGTCATGCTGGAGCCACACACAGACGGATGGATCATGAACCTGAACCCCAAACTATTACTTTGACTTTACATAACTCATTACTTACAGTCAGCCTTTATCATTGTTTCCACCAGCAGCAGGGTTTTTTATCCTGACGCCACTCAAGCAGGAAGGAGGGACGAGTTTAACGTTTACTGCACCTTCACACAGACTTCTGTGTTTTAGTTCTGAATTTCCCCCAGAATTTGACTGTTTATGCATTTATACCTGGATAAAGTCTTATTGGTGTGTGTGTGTGTGTGTGTGTGTGTGTGTTTTAATGCAGTGAATACTTAGAATCATCCCATTTTTTTTTGTTCATTTACTTCCTTTGAAGAAGTGACGATTAATCTGACCAGTCATGTGATTCAAGCGTTCCCGGTCATGGCGACACCGTGGAATTGGATGGAGGCCATCGTGTGTCTGTCTGTCTGCACCATTTCATGTTGTTCTCTTTCCATAGTTGTGATTGGCTAGCCTGGTGTTGCCTGCTAGTGCAGGTAGTTTGAGCTTCCTGTAAAGCAGAAGCCACATTCAGAAGTAGCGTCTCCGGTAGGCAGTGCTGATGAGCTAGGGCTACATGATTATGGGCAAAATGATAATCTGAACTATTTAATCACGATTATTCATCATGTTAGGAAAAACATCTGTATTTTTATTGCACTACTTTCAAATCAACATGTGAACAGTTTTCAGTGCAGCATTAAAAAAGAATATATTTTGATAATAGAAAAATGAAACTTACCCTAGAATTTAAAATTTACCAAAGTATAACTGAATAAATATGCTGTTCTCGAGAGCAATCACAAAGTGCAGCTCTATAACTGAGGATTGAAGAGTTTATACAGTAGAGGCTGTAGCCGCCAAGTTTTTGACCAGAACCTCCAGACTGTCAACATGTTCTGGCCTGAGAGACGAGTGAAGGCAGAGCTGAAGACTCTCTGGCTGCTGCAGGGATGAGCCAGTACTTTATGGCCAGCTCTGAACCTGGTGGGCGGAGCCTGTGATGCTCCTTCCTCCAGTCCAGCAGGTTGTCTTCACTGTCCAGGCTGCTGGACTTCCTTCTGTCCACACGACTCTCCTCCGTCCACCGAGTCCCATGAGGCTGGCGCTGCAGGGGGCGCTTGGGATCCGTGGTTCCTGTGCTGGACCGTCCAACGGACTGTCCTCAACATAGTCCTAGGCTTTACTTCTTATTGTCTCATGCTAGCTGTTGCCAAAGCTGTCCGTCCCTGGGAGAGGGATCCCTCCATACTGTGGTTCTCCCCAAGATCTCTTCTTCTCCCACTGGGTTTCTGGAGTTTGTTCTTGCCGGATGTGAGGGTCTAAGGCGGTGGTTGCTTCGTTTTGTCTTGTTACTGAATTTGACATATTAACATTATGCTTATTCACTGTTTTTATTGTTACCAACCAATGTAACATCTTGAAGCCTCTGAGGCAACTCTTGTTGTGATACTGGGCTATACAAAAATAAAATTGATTGATTGAATTGATTGAAGCTTCGTTATATCTGCAGATGTTGGGACCAGCACTGCTGCCAGGGATGTGATACTCTGGTTGGAAATTGAAGCGAGGTGCAGCATCGTCACCAGGGGAATGACTGCAATCCGACGCCCGTTCTTCCTCGGATTGTTCTACTCTGGCATCATGAAACGACGACAAAACTTTCAGACATTCTGCGATTATTACGTAATATTCTGTTGAGAGTGGCACCATATCCATGCATGAGCCAGCCGGAGCAGCTCCGACAGGCTTCCTCAGCTCCGAAATGCTCCGCAGCAGGATGCTGTAGGTGCTGTGCTTGGAGGCATTTCAGTCCTGGTTCTCCACAAAATGTGACAAAATAGTGAGTGATTCAAAAATCACTGCAGCAGCTTAAATTTAAACAAGTCATCAGAAGAACGTCAACTCTCCGGTGCTCTTTACTGTATGGAGGCTTGTCAGCAGCAGGACGGAGGCTATGGGTTTCTCTGCAGGAGCAGGGCTCTCAGGACTTTCAGAGCCACAGTGAAGTCCACAGATGAACACTAACTGGAACATCAGCGCTGCCTGGTGGGGTGAGATCTGCTCCTGCTGACAGACCGGAGCCTGAACGCTGAGTCCACCTGGCCTTCCCCCTTTCAGAGCTGAAGCTTTGGATCGCTCTCTTCTCTTCCACCGCAACACGGCTAATTACAGTCTGGCCAGATTTCAGGTGTAGAAGGGATTTGTAATTCACCTCTGAAGATGCTTTGGACATTCTGAAAAATTCAAAGCCTTTAGTGAAAAAACAGCAGATATTTTTCAGGTGGCTGCTAAAACACCATCTCAAGGTAATCAAGGTCTGTTTTTCTTTTTCTGTAATCTCTTCAGTCCAGTTAAAACAAGGTAATGTGACAGAATCTGTAAAGGGCTCAGAGAGTCTGTCATCTTTCTGAAAATCCTTGCAAAAAAAAAATAACAAAAGCAGCCCCACTCATCACAGCCGCAGCATCTGCTGAAACTCTGTTCTTCAGCTGGACTGAAGGGTTCCACTCACAGCGAGGGCTTTGCACAAATAGTGACCTTAAAAAAGATAGAGATTTTTAAGCTTGAAGTGGAATGCAGACACAAAGATATTCAAACAAGCAGATGGAAACTATGTCAGTACTTTCTGCCTTTATGCTTCAAATATGAAAAACTTTGCTTGTGAAGAGAAAGCTTGTGCACCACTGAAGAAAAGCCCTGTTTACACAGACAGCCATGGACGTCTGTGTGTAGATTCCCCCTCCATCCTGTGGAGCAGACATGTTCTTCCACAGCATCGTCACCAGCGACCACATTTCAAGACATGCTCTTGTCTGAGCTTCTTTTGTGAATTTCCTTGTGAACATGTTGAGGATTGTTTCTGTGAAATGCTTTCAAATAGACAGAAATGTGCTTTTGAGGCACGCTACTTAAAATGATAAGGATCCATTTCTTAAGCTCGTCTTGGACTCTGTTTACTGAACGTTTGCATTTTAGTGCCATAAAAGTTTTGATGATGATGATGATGATGATGATGATGATGATGATGATGATGATGATGATCCACTAGAAGGTATAAGGGGCGACAGTAGCTCAGTTGATAGAGCGGGTCGTCTCATAACTGGAATGTTGGCGGTTCCATCCCCGCTCCCGCAGGCGTAAAACAGTCGTTGTGCCCTTGGGCAAGACACTTCACCCACCTTGCCTAAGTATGAGTGTAGTGTGAGAGTGAATGGTTGGTGGTGGTCGGAGGGGCCGATGGTGCAGACTGGCAGCCTTGCCTCTGTCAGTCTGCCCCCCCAGGGCAGCTGTAGCTACAGCAGCAGCTCACCACCACCCAGTATGGAACGAAAGAATAATGCAATGTAAAGCGTCTTTGAGTGTCCAGAAAAGTGCTATATAAAAAAAAAAACAATGCATTATTGTTGTCTGTTTTTGTAATAAAACCACACACAAGCGCTCATTTTCACAGAGAAAAATACGCTGTAAACACTAACAATGGCAAAGACACAGATGTTTGCGTAGACAGACGACCCAGGAGAATATAAACTGGGAGTCATGCCACTCTGGAGCCGCTGTTGTTGTTGTTGTTATTGTTGTTGTCGTTTTTGTACATGTTGTCTGCTTATGGAGAAGAGTGGTTGTGTCTTCCTGCATTGTCATCACTTACATTATATTCCACATATTGAGAGCAGATCCATTTCAAATGCCTCATAGTGGCCCTAATTTATCAAACGAACATACAGCAGAAACCTGGGCGTACGGCCAGATCCACGATAGGATCGGCATTCATCAATATGGACGTGAGCGTACAGAACGATCAGATCCCACCACAGGCCTGACATTGTGTGGCAAGATTAAGTCTGCATAACAAAACCTGGTGGAGGGTCAAAATAATTATGAAGCAAATCTCAAACATGTCAGAAAGTACAAGCATTCGAGTTTTGCCAACGTTTCTCCTCTCCATGTTAAACCTCAGTGGGCGGGGCCAAAGTTTCTCCTCTCCATGTTAAACCTCAGTGGGTGGGGCTTCTGACCATGAACTATTCAGGGTTGACATGTTAATGACGATCGAGTTCAGCCGCTGTATTTATCAACACTCAATCATTCAAACGCTGAGATCAAAAGCTGCACAAGTTTCGTAAATGTCACGTGGGCCCCGTCATAAGGCGAGATCAGCGCTTGGAGCTGCATCCATTTTTGCGCAAGACTGATGAATTCAGAAACTGCTATTCAAAAAGAGAGCGAGAGAGAAATGGAGGACTGTTTCCACACAGCCTGGCTTGTTCCCACTGAAACACGCTGCTTCTGTATCTGTGGCTTCACACTTGTACATTTCAGGGTTGCTCTCACACACTGCTACCAGGGTGAGCAGTCATTGTCTCCAGATCTCCATCTACGCCTGTGGTCACACGCAGATTAGGATTGAGTCATCTTGAGTAATTTATATGTTAATAAACATCACACAGCTTTGAGAGAGTTTTCTGATCTTGTCTCTCTTTTGACTGAGCGGTGATTTCATTCATCTTCCGTTCATAAGTGACAGTTTGGGACAACATTGCAAAGACTGGAGGCAAACGCTGTGAATAGATCTGCTATCTTCCAAATACATAAATACGAAAAGTGTTTGTATTTCAGTAGATGTATTTCAATGGTCCCTTGTCTTTTCCATTCAGAATCACCTCGGTTTACCTTTGAGAGAGTTTATAAACTCCTTATTTCTTCCATATGCAAAAAAAAAAAAAAAAAAAGAGGAAGAAACCACAGTGAATACTGACACTGGCACACACACACACACACACACACACACACACACACACACACACACACACACACACACACACACACACCTACCTTCTGCTGTGGACTCTACAAAGTGTCGTATCTTGACATAGTTTCACACGCTGTTCCAAACGGCATCAGCTGTTTGGACTCAGTGGGAGCCTCATACTGAAGTTTCAAGCCCACTATGACCTCTGATGCTTCAAAGAGACGTTCGACACCAGGTGGGAAACCAGTCAGGTAAGGCCAGTATTCACAACATTTCAACTGGAAATACTTGGTTTTTGTGTCTTTGCGTCAGGACACTTATGGATACTGCATTAATATGGAAAATGGTGTCGCTGGCCTGTCAGGCCGCTCGTGAGAGGTCTTTGAGCGAACCTCGTGGGGAGGCGATCGGGACGGAGGCAGTGCAGCACACCTGAGTCCAGTCAGGGACTAACTGCCTCCCTTCTCTTGTTCCTCAGTACGGCAGCATGCAGTGACAAATAAAGGAGAACGCTTTCAAGAAAAGGAGGTAGAAATGCCCAAAATGGCAACACATGACTGAAAAACTGACAAATAACGGGTCAAAGCTGAGCTGTCTCCTGGTCTCGGTTTTGGAGTACCTGCCATTCCTGTCCCATTGCCAGTGGCAAGTTGGTTTAAGGCCAAGTCATTTTCCTCTCTTCATACCGTTAACATTTATAAATACAATGAAAAACTGCCACAAAAAATGAGTAACAAAGATACCAACGGTCACAAAAACCAGATTAACTGAACTGAAGGAGACTCTCACCAGTGAGCGTTAGACTCTCCGGGCTCTTTATGAATTATTATTCAACTTCGATGATGCAGCATAAATATCTCAAGTTTCAGCTGATGAACTTCAGTCAAACCGAGCCCCCAACTCTCTGCTGCTCTCAGAGGGGTGAGGCTTTGAAGGAGTTTAGGAAGGCAGGTAATGGGTCTCTGAAGCAGAGCAGGTCCAGGACTCACCTCTCAGTCATCCGGTTCTCCAGTGAAGCTTCTTCTTCAGCTAATGACGTTTGGGTTTCCCCACAGCAACCGGTCAAATCTTTCACACTGAGGCGCCTGCTTACGGCAGCAACCGTCACAAAAGTTTGAACATGGCCTTTAATCCCTGTAAACTGAACAGTGGATATGGAATATGATTAATAATCTGACCTTTGTTCCAAAAGGAGACTCGCATGGGGTAACTGTACAGAATGTTCTTGTCTATTTGTTTGTGAGTAATTTCTAAGTTTCTGGAGGTAAACCTGCACTGAGGGTCTGTACAACACTGGAGCTATACGGTGAGCGGGACAGAGGAAGATGGTTCAGCTGATACACAACTTTTCTCAGGCTCACCTTGAAATGTGAATCCAGCGTCTCCTGTGCTCAGCAGCACCTTTTATATAACAACAAAGTGTCACGAGCTATAAATTCCTGTTGTTTTCCTTCCAGCAGGGTCGCAGACACACGTCTTTATTTACATCTGTGCCTGATTCGCCCCGGCGCCCCGCTCCTGTTCCTTGTTTTTCTGCGTTTGTCCTTTCATGCTCGGGAAGACGCAGCTCTGTTTACGTTCTGTCTGCGCTTTGCCCTCCTCCACCTCAACGCGGACCTCCATATTCCTCTGCCTCCTCCTTCCTCTCGCCGGCCTCAGTATATATATTTCCCAGCGTGAGACGGTTCATGGAAATGAGCTGTCAGCGTCTGTCAGGCGCTCCCAGCGGTGTGGAAGGAGAGCTGCTTCTGCCGGCTTTCTGTCTCTGCTTCTGTCTTCCTCTCAGAGAGGAAAAGCTGCCTTGCTTTATTTTCTCGTGCGTTGGTGCTCGGAGGAGCTCGATGCAAATAACCAAACAGACGGCGAAACGCACCCTACATGTGCACCTGTTGGCCTCTGCGTCTCAGGAATCAAGAGCATTGTTTGGGTTGGGGGTTTGGAGTTAACCCCGAAGGCCCCTGAACCAGCTCTTTGTTCACCTGCTGCCGTGTGGAAGAACTGGAGCACATCAATTTCTCATGAACACACAGGTTGGCTGATAAATAAAGGCAGACAGACAGAACATCTGTCCTACTTTCCCGGGATGTTCGCCTGTCTGTTTGCAACAAATTGAAAAGTTTGGCAGGCTGCAGCGGATAAAATATTTCAAAGGTTTTGATGTGTCGGCGCCTCGGAGATGAAATTGATTTGTAGCCGCTGAGTTGTTTACATGCAGTCTAATTAATCAAGGCCGGGCGGAGGACCGGTGCAGGCCTGCATTGTGATCTATTATTCAGCCCAAAGACGTCGAATCAACATCTAATTGTTGCAGCTTAAACTTCAGGCTGAGAACTCCAGAAAGGACTGCAGAGACATGGCGTGAGGTGGAGCCGTGGCCTCGACACCTTTCAAAGAGCAGAGCAGGGTCACTTCATTTCAGCGGATCCTTTCTTGTGATCAAATGTGTTTTCATTCAGAGGTTTCACACAGGCTGGCTCGCCTCTCCGGTCTGCTTTTTCCAATTAAACACGGCATGCTCAGACAAAAGAAAGCGTCCCATGAGGAGAACAAAGGCCCAATAAAACCACAGCAGTAAGAATGATGCAGAAACATGGGATGACAAAAGGACAAGGGACATGAGCGATCAACACACACACAATGGAAGTCAATAGGCACCAGTTGATCCTGCAGTGTTAGGCCGGCGGTCCGCTCGTTTCCAATGCTCCATTCATGTGAGCTGAAACAGCTCCATTTACACGACACCCAGAAAGGAAAGGCTCCGTGTTCCAGTAGACGAGCGATGAGGTGCTTTCCACCAGGCTGCAGTCGTTCCTCTAACCTCCTCTAGGTCCAGCCAATCCTGCACATTTTGTGAGAAATGAGGGACGGGCTCGACCAAAACACCGACAGAAACAGGATCGCTTGGACACAGTATTGTTCCGGGACTGACAAACCGGAGAGCAGTCCCAGGCCAAGGGAAGAACCGTTCGTTATTTTCATGAGATGCATTTAAACGGGGCGAGACGTGTCCTATGAACTGAACTGTCATGAACCTGCTGAAGGTCTGGATCGGATGAACCTTGAGATGTTCGACCACACCAAGGCTGCAGACGTCAGTGGATTCTGGGGCAGGTTTGTTGAAAAGGAAAATCTCTGTGTCAGATTCAGCTTCTGTATGCTCTGGCCCCATTTCCATGGTGCTTTCAAGGGAAAATGGAGAACCGTTGTGTGTTTTGGGTGCTGTTTACGTCACAATGGTTCTCTTTTGGAAAACTCCAGCTTTTACTCTCCTAGTAACAGACACAGTATAAGTGACTGTCTGCCTCACGGTGCAGGTTTCTGCAGCTCAGATGAACTTTGGATGTGCCTTTTATTTATCAGAAAACTGAAGCAGACCAAGCGAGCAGGCAGGCGAGCAGGCCAAGCCCCCGTGAGACCTCCAGACGAATTGTTGTGTGGTTCCATTGGAGCATGAACAACACAGCGCTGACCAAACAGCAGATATGACAGCCGCCTCAGCTGCTGCACATTGCTGCACAACGCAGGGACTCCCGGCGCCGGCTCCGTTTCCTGCTACTGTTCATTGGAAATTGTGAAGAAAGAAAAAAGAACAGGAGGAAAAGACATGAATTACAGTGTAGAAGCTTCTGATGTGACATTTGTTGATATTTTTGCTTTTTGGAGACAGAGTAGACTGTCAACAGGAGAACTGCTCCATGAATGTAAATCAAGCTTAATGAACATAAAGAAAATGATGCCGGATGCATTTATTTCTGGTCTGGATTAACATAAAATAGACATTTATCAGCTTGAATCCCAAAAAGAAGAAAAAGTGAGTCTAGTCTATGTGCAGGTTTTGCTCTAGAACCAAGCAGAGCAAAGACTCTTTCTGGTTCAAATCAGTGTTCAAATCAGCCTCTAGACATTAGTAAAGAAAAAAATGAAAAGCGTTAGCGTCTTGTTACCTCGACCTGTCCTCCTCCTGCAGCCGCTGGAATGGCATTCTTTTTGAGGTTCATTCTCTGGATCTTCTGGTCTTCATTTCTCTCCTGAACTGGGAAGAAGTCCTCCAATGTGAAGTGGGCACTACACCCCCGATAATCCAAACGTAAGGTTGGAACTTTGATGCTGGGGTCCGTGTTGAGCGCTATTAGCCATAGCTTCAATAAATCCCGGTCACGAAGTGGGAGCCTGTGAGCTCGGTGACGTCCAGCTGGTCATTTTACTTTCACAGCAGGATATATGCACACTGGAACCATTGTACCAAAGTTACAACCAGCTGAAAATAAACTCTGACTGCCTAAAAAAGCCGATGGAGATGCCGTGGTCTGACTGCAGAGCAGAGACGCTACTTCCATGTAAACAAACAGAATGAATGTGCGCCACGGCGCAGTGTGATGACATCATCGCTTCAGCGCTCCCGGAGAGTTGCTCAATCTAGCCGGTTTACAGACTTCCCAACAGCGTTAAGTGATGCTGACTTAATAAATTTACATGTATCTACCACCCCACAACAAACATAAGAGAAAAGAGCGTCTGTCATGGCTGCACGTCGGCGCCCCGCCCGCTGCCGTTATATGGATATGGGAGCATCTAATTATCTCAGAACCAACTGCAAATCACACGAAAGTCAAACGGGTGAGTAAATGTTGTTGTGACGAATGTGAAATAAGGTCCAGATTGTAAAAACGACCGTTCCCCTTTAACGTGAACCCAAAACACACATTAAGTGAGACGATCAGTGTTACCTCCTGTTGATTCATTCGCCCGGTGCTGAAAGGTGACTTTAAAAGTGAGGAGAGTCATCTTGGAGATGAGCAGCTGCACTGACGTCCTGGACCTGCTGCTCGTCCAGGCTGACGGTCCGATGTGTCACAGGTGGCCATAAAGACAACAGCCTCTCACCGTACGCCAGCGAGGAAAGGTCAGCGCTAATGAAGCCGTCCTTTGTTTTGGGAAATATCTCAACAGAGCTGTGTCCCCGGCTGACAGCGCCACCTGGTTAATGAATACCAAATACACAGCGGCACCATGTGACTCCTCCTCCTCCTCGTTTGAGAGCAGAAGTATTGAATCAAAGTGTCCGGAAGCCCGACCTGCTGCTCGGCAGCCCGTTTCAGCCCGACGCCCGGCTGACGCTGGCGCTGCCCCCGCGCTGAACTCCAACTCAAGTTTCGCTCAATTTCCACTGAGGGCAAATTCGCAAGAGCTGCCATTAAATTCTCTTTCACCCGTGATGGAGCTTCGTACCGAGAGTGTGTGTGTCTGTGTGTGTTTACGTCCTCAGAGTTTATGAGCATTGTGTGTGTGTGTGTGTGTGTGTGTGTGTGTGTGTGTGTGTGTGTGTGTGTGTGTGTGTGTGTGTGTGTGTGTGTGAGAGAGGAGAGGCAGTCCAAGTCGTTCACACAGGCCTCTGCTAACAGCCCAGTGTCTGAGTCGTTTCAGGATTTATATTCCTGGCACTCCGGGTGTGTCGCCCACTTTTTGTGAGGAGTCAATTTGTGCATGCATCCGTGTGTGTGTGTGTGTTGGATTGCGATAGAAAGTGCACATCAGTGTGTAACCATCTCAACAGCCTATTTCCCCGAAGTCGTTTCTCATCTCGGCGACGGTCTTCAGCTGAAGGATGCAGGCTCATACCCCAAAGTGGCTTTCTGACTGTCGCCACGCAAATAAAGCCCCACTGCCAAACTTTCCTCAAACAGTATTTTTTATGACATTTCTGCTTCATTAGACAGTCCAGATGAAGACGGGGAGCGGTGGCTGAGGAGATGTGTGTTTAACGCGAGCGCCTGCAGGGCCGTGGCCGTCCGGGCTGGAAGGTCACCTTGTGATCTGCTGTGTTTGTCCCGGAGCAGCAGGACGCAGGAATAACGGCAAGCTGCAGGAGATTCAGCAGCGCGGCCGCCACATGCAGGACTGCTGGGTTAAAACGTTACAGCCACGATTCAGATTCTAATAATAGAGATTATTGCAGGAACGGCTGAAGACATCGGGAGTCGGTCACTCTTGGAAAGGAAGCAGACCCCCCCCATAGAAAGGAAAAAAAAGGAAAAAAAACCCACTGAAAGGACAGCGTAAACATTTTATAAGTGAAAGACAGTAACTGCAGTCTGTATTGATGAGTTTCAAACTTTCATTCTGCAGTTTTTGACCACTGAGGATTGTTGAGCTGATTTTCTCCTTTGCTTCAGTGAAACTGTTTTCTATGGAACTCTCTTGGTACTCTTCTTTTTTCTCGCTGGACTGATTTATCTTTCTGTTTAAACTGATGTGCCGCCATTTGTTTCTCCAGGAAGTCCTCAGACTGTTCACTTCTGGTTTGTTTTGTTGTTTGCAGTACGCTGCCTGTGGACTGCAGTTGCTGTTGGTCCAGTTGAAAACCTCCCTGTTTTGTTGGGTTTGTCCATGTAAAGCTATGGAAACACCATCGCTGGCCCGGCCGTCCACAGAATCTCTGATTCAGATAAACTGAAGAGCTGAAGAGGTTATTCTGGATGAAAGTTAGGAAACAGCCTGCAGTGGAAGCCGTGTCAGAAGCAGTTGGAATATTTAATTATGTCTTCGTCGATTTGAATGAATTTCAAGGTTGAAAGAGTGAGGCGGGGACTGGAAAACAAACCGCGGCCTCCCTCCATCAGCTGATGTAAACACCAGCCGCCGGCGTGTCGGACCACAGCAGAGACATGATGCAATGTGTGGATAAGACCGACCAGCCCTGATTGCTTCTCACAACCGGAGACAGAACTCATTTTGTGTTGTGGTCGGTTGCACAACAGTCCGAGGCTGGGAGAGAATACCGGGCCAGGAAGGGTCAGCCTCGCTTATGATCATCTCCTTCACGAGGCTTTAAAACGGCACCGTCTTCAACCCACACTGCTGGAAGAAGACGGTATTTAATAGAGTTTCTCAGTGTTTCGGGGTCCAAGTCTTTCCAGTCACACTACGACCAGAGCTGAACGCCACTACGTGCTCTTCCATTAGGGGACGGTGTGGTAGCAAAACACAGAATCTTTCACTGCTGCAAAACTACACACATTTGCTTGTTTCTAACCCACTGAGGCAGGATATACTTTATTTTGGATTAGATTTCAGTAGATGGAGGGGTGTGGTCTCTTCTCTACTACAGAGCTCACTTCGTGTTGAGAGCCAGGCTGGGAAGAACAGTAAGGATTCAAGTCTTCCGCACAGAGCTGTAAAAGCTTTAAATAGTCTCGATCAATAGATTTGAGAATGTGGAAGGAAGGAAAGAGGGTGGGAGGAGTTAGTTTGGCTGTGAAAATGTCAATCGGCAGCGTTCAGAAAGTGATTCATGGCCCTGGGACTCAGCCAGGACTTAATGACGTGCGGAGGATAACTGCAGAACCGATTACATGACAGAAATAGCTCTGTTTAAAGCCCATAGAGCCAGATCTGGATCTCAGTGTGCCTCCTTTTCCTTGCAGGAGTCAGTTATCAAACCTTTAGTTCAGGATGTCTTAATAAGGAGACGAAGCCTTCGTCATGGATGGAGCTGCAGGATCGATTACAGAGTTACGAACAGCTCTGAACCCTGAAAATCACAGCATACAGTCACCTGCTGATCGGGGCCCAGGTGAATCTCCTCACGGAGCAAAGCCTTGTGGATCACAGCGACATTAAACAGCTTCTTCAGTAAAGAATCCACCTGCTGGGCTGGTTTTAACACGTGAGCCTCGCCGTCTTTCAGTTAGAGGTGACGTGAGGCTCAGAGACAGGATTGTCCTGAGTTCCCTTCCTAAACCAGGATTTCAGTCTGTCGGTCCATCCAGTCCTTCTCTGTCTGATCCCCTCACCCCGGCTGAAACAGCAGGAAGTCTCCACCCGAGCCTGGATCTGCAGGTCTAACCTTCCCTCTGCCTCGTCTGCTTGATCAGGCAGAGCTGTTGTTTACTTCTCTGGACATAAGAGCCTTGAAAGGACTGTGTTGTATTTGGTACATTTGAAATAAAATCCAAACTCATTTTCAGTTCAGCTCAGTTTGTTGGTAGAAACAGAATAAAACGTTGAATAGAGGAGAGACTGAGACTGATTTACAACATGAAACTGAAGTCAAAGGCAGAGGAAGCTGTGGAGGACCGAGTGACGCTGATTTCACTCTGAAGATCAAATTTAACTTTCCTGAAACTCAAAGAACGTAAAGGGCCTCATCCTGTGTGTGATATAGCCTGATGAGTCCAGGCTGTGATGAATCACGCCCTGAGATCCTCCAGCCTCTCCATCTGGAGCTACTGATGTGCATAAAAAACACTTCAGACCAGCCGAGAAAGCAAAACCCTCCAGGAGGAGCTGGGCCATGGTCTGGGACTTCTGTGGTCCTGATGAAACTCATATGGACAGAAACGTATCAAACCTTTCAGCTCTTCTCACGTCAGCCCCGTTTTACTGGGATGTCGTCACAACATCTGAACAGAACTTAGAGATAATTTCACAGTATTCCTAAATACTTTGCCCTTTTTTTAGAATGTTAAATGACAGAAAAGCCAGAGAAGCTTTTAAGTGGAAAACATCTACTGACAGACCTCGACTGGGCATAAATGCTCTCTGCAGTTTACATTAATGTTGAGTTTCCTGTTTGTCATTTCATTTATCAAGTGTGCATTTATTTTCAGTTTTTGAATAAATGAATGAATCTTAAAGTTCCATTAAGAGGTAATCCAAATTCTTTCATCAATGTAAACACGTTTTATAAGTAACACCAGTTACTTAATCAAGTAATTAGTTAATTTTATGATACTGTAGCTCAGTTATCAAATCAGTTACTTTTTTGAAGAAGTAATAATGAAGATAAACTTTAAAGTGTAAATTTAAGGGTTATTCTGGCATTATGCTTATATGTGTTATAGGGTTAGTGTTATAGGGGTGTAGAAAATGTGTAAACAGGGACTAGATTTGTTAGAACATACAGTATACGAATGGTTAAACAGGTCAATCACTCTGTGCCTCATCTTTGTCATTTGGAGATACAGTTTTAGTATTTTGTTGTACCAATGTCTGCTTTCCCGTGGCGACCAGGCTGGCCTTGCAGAAAACAGACATGTAAATAGTTCTGTTGCACAGTCTATTCATGAATGAATGAATCGTCTTCCAGTTGGTATCTCGATGGGTGAAAAACAGCTGCAGACTTAACCTCCTGAAGCAGACGGTGTAATCCAGCGTGTGATGTTTGGAATCTGGTTTCCAACAATCACCCTGAGAGGCGTGGGCGTTGATGAGGAGCCTTCCGGAAGCTTCCCCAAAACTGCTGTCTGCCACACAAAGGGCGTTCAGCAGTCTCCTGTGGAAGATACCAGCGGTTGACGCTGAAACATGGCCTCAGGAAAGCAATGAGCTGCTCTGAGCAGATGCTGAAAGCCTCATCCCCGTCTCTCAGTCCGTCTCTCGGCTTTCAGGTGGTTTTGTTCAGACTGTGTCTGACTGCTCGGTACAGCAGCCTGCAGTGAGACGATTATGTTCGACGTGCGGTTGTACAATCCATCAGCACTAAACCCGCTCGACAGGAAACACAAAAATTGTGAATAGAAGAGGTGTCTGGGGGTCAGAGCTCAGTTCTGATGAAGCAGCTGTCTGCAGGCCGAGGCAGCTGCAGCTTCCAGCAGCCTGAACGGCAGCAGCCAGGCGGAGGACGTCATGAGAGAGAGAGAGAGAGAGAGAGCGAGGAAGACCAGGCCGGTGTCGCACGGCGCTCTGAGGGAGAGACGGGAATGAGGACCGTGCTTTTGTTTTGAAGAGTCAGTCGTCCTACTGGAGGTGGCTGAGGGGTGGGAATACAGCTCAAACTCCCGTGGTTGGTCTGAAAGGTTTGGAAAGCCGCGGTCCGTCAGGCTCTGCACATGTGACCCGATGACCTGACGGCCGTGTAGACGTCTCCTTTACGGCCCTCAGATCTCCAGCTGTCTGAATGTATGTTAATTAGATAATGGACGAGTGATTTACCCTCCAAAGGTAATTAAAGGGGCTGTGAGCAGAGCTGCCACAGCGCCATCAAATCCTCAGTCTTCTGTTTTCTTCACGTCACACTCGTACGAGCAGCCGGTGAGTCAGCGAGCTCTCCTCCGGACCGCACCCGCATCCTCACAGCAGCCCAGACCCAGACCCTGACCCAGCAGAACCCAGACCCAGACCCAGCAGAACCCAGACCCAGACCCAGCAGAACCCAGACCCAGACCCAGCAGAACCCAGACCCAGCAGAACCCAGACCCAGACCCAGCAGAACCCAGACCCAGCAGAACCCAGACCCAGCAGAACCCAGACCCCAGACCCAGACCCAGCAGAACCCAGACCCAGACCCAGCAGAACCCAGACCCAGCAGAACCCAGACCCAGACCCAGCAGAACCCAGACCCAGACCCAGCAGAACCCAGACCCAGCAGAACCCAGACCCAGACCCAGAAGAACCCAGACCCAGACCCAGCAGAACCCAGACCCAGCAGAACCCAGACCCAGCAGAACCCAGACCCAGACCCAGCAGAACCCAGACCCAGAAGAACCCAGACCCAGACCCAGCAGAACCCAGACCCAGACCCAGCAGAACCCAGACCCAGCAGAACCCAGATCCCAGACCCAGCAGAACCCAGTCCCTGCAGAGCCCAGACCCAGCAGAACCCAGACCCAGACCCAGCAGAACCCAGACCCAGCAGAACCCAGACCCAGCAGAACCCAGCAGAACCCAGACCCAGCAGAACCCAGACCCAGCAGAACCCAGCAGAACCCAGACCCCAGACCCAGCAGAACCCAGTCCCTGCAGAGCCCAGACCCAGCAGAACCCAGACCCAGACCCAGCAGAACCCAGACCAAGCAGAACCCAGACCCAGCAGAACCCAGACCCAGACCCAGCAGAACCCAGCAGAACCTAGACCCCAGACCCAGACCCAGCAGAACCCTGACCCAGCAGAACCCAGACCCAGACCCAGCAGAACCCAGACCTAGCAGAACCCAGACCCAGCAGAACCCAGCAGAACCCAGACCCAGCAGAACCCAGACCCCAGACCCAGCAGAACCCAGTCCCTGCAGAGCCCAGACCCAGCAGAACCCAGACCCAGCAGAACCCAGACCCAGCAGAACCCAGACCCAGCAGAACCCAGACCCAGACCCAGCAGAACCCAGCAGAACCTAGACCCCAGACCCAGACCCAGCAGAACCTAGACCCTGACCCAGCAGAACCCAGACCCAGACCCAGCAGAACCCAGACCCAGACCCAGCAGAACCCAGACCCAGACCCAGCAGAACCCAGACCCAGACCCAGAAGAACCCAGACCCAGACCCAGCAGAACCCAGACCCAGACCCAGCAGAACCCAGACCCAGAAGAACCCAGACCCAGACCCAGCAGAACCCAGACCCAGACCCAGCAGAACCCAGACCCAGCAGAACCCAGATCCCAGACCCAGCAGAACCCAGTCCCTGCAGAGCCCAGACCCAGCAGAACCCAGACCCAGACCCAGCAGAACCCAGACCCAGCAGAACCCAGACCCAGCAGAACCCAGACCCAGCAGAACCCAGCAGAACCCAGACCCAGCAGAACCCAGACCCAGCAGAACCCAGCAGAACCCAGACCCCAGACCCAGCAGAACCCAGTCCCTGCAGAGCCCAGACCCAGCAGAACCCAGACCCAGACCCAGCAGAACCCAGACCAAGCAGAACCCAGACCCAGCAGAACCCAGACCCAGACCCAGCAGAACCCAGCAGAACCTAGACCCCAGACCCAGACCCAGACCCAGCAGAACCCTGACCCAGCAGAACCCAGACCCAGCAGAACCCAGACCTAGCAGAACCCAGACCCAGCAGAACCCAGACCCAGCAGAACCCAGCAGAACCCAGTCCCTGCAGAGCCCAGACCCAGCAGAACCCAGACCCAGACCCAGCAGAACCCAGACCCAGCAGAACCCAGACCCAGCAGAACCCAGACCCAGACCCAGCAGAACCCAGCAGAACCTAGACCCCAGACCCAGACCCAGCAGAACCCAGACCCTGACCCAGCAGAACCCAGTCCCTGCAGAACCCAGACCCAGCAGAACCCAGACCCCAGACCCAGACTCAGCAGAACCCAAAACCAGCAGAACCCAGACCCCAGACCCGGACCCAGCAGAACCCCACAGCAAATGACAGCTGAAAGTACGGCGCCGCCCAACAGCAGGCGCTCTGTACACACACTCCACACACTCCGCTCTGGAAGCATTACCATGCTGAAGTGACTTTGGTGTCGGATGAACAGAAGAAAATGAAGAGAGGAAAGGAGCTAAAGCCGAGTTTTACAGAAGAGCCCGTCATGCTCCTGTTAGACCAGGTGGAGTTCTAGATCAAGGGTCCTGGAGGGTCCTGGAGGGGTCTTGGAGGGTCCTTGAGGGTCCTAGAGGGGTCCTGGAGGGTCCTGGAGGGTCCTGGAGGGGTCCTGAAGGGTCCTGGAGGGGTCCTGTTGGGTCCTGTAGGGTCCTGGAGGGTTCTAAAGGGGTCCGGTTGGGTCCTGGAGGGGTCCTGTTGGGTCCTGGAGGGGTCCTGTAGGATCCTGGAGGGTCCTGGAGGGGTCCTGTTGGGTCCTGGAGGGTCCTGTAGGGTCCTGTTGGGTCCTGGAGGGTCCTGGGGGGCATCCATCCTGTTTCAGACCTCTGCCTGGTGATGACTGGCTCAGTAGATTTGGGTGTGTTGAAGCAGGAAATCGTGAAACACTGAGAACAGGAGATGCTGCAGAAGGTTAGAGGAGAAGTGACGTCATTATGGATGCAGCGATGCATCGTCACAATTCAACCACCAGAGGGCGCAGCCTAGTGCTGGAGCTCTGCCTGTCCTGATCTACATCCCCTTCACTGTGCGTTCAGTGTCCGGTCACGGGCAGAGCGGAGAGCAGAGTGACATTTTTAGGAAACAAAGACAAAGAAAGACAATCCATGCCAAGTTCCGTCTGTGGCCGGAGGCAGTTTCAGATCAGAGGAGTGGCGGCTTTTTGGTTTTCCACGGTCAGAAATAGAAAATATGACAAAATAAGGGACAGAACCAATAAATTTGTAATTTTTGTTATATTATAAGTAAGTAAATTCGCATTAGTTGCTGCCTTCCAGTCAGTTATTCTACCGAGTTCAGGAATAAAAAAGAAGCTTAATTTGATATCGTATTGAAAGAAGACAAGAAACTAAAGCAGGCTTTAGCAGGAATAATAAATAAAAGATTTGTCACAATTTGTCTGAAAAATTCTTTTCTTAAATATAAATCATGTGAATTGCATCGAATCGTGAGATTAGTGGTTCTTTACATCCCTGATTATTGTTATTATTGTTTTTATATTGCAGTGTTCTGTCTTTTCTGATTAGAACAGTGTGGAGGCACTCATGGCTTTGAAATGGCCGTCAGGGTTAAGGGTCAGTGGCGTAGCCTTTAGATTAATGGACTTTGAATTTCAGGTTTGAATCCCAGAATGCACAGCATGTCGGTCTTTCAGGGATAGCTCCCTCGGCAGAGGCGAGGCAGCTTTTTCTGATCAGTGGGGACAACTGGCTTGCCGTAGAAAGGTGGGGAAAGAAAGCTTCCACTTCCTGCTGGCGCAAACATGGATTTACTGCTAACGGACGGAGCAGTGGAGACCAGTAAATCTGTGCAGTTTCAATGGAAAATAATGATTTCTGTCTTTCCACACACTCAGAGGTGCTGATATGTGAACTGAAAGTTTAAAAACAACGCCATGCAGGCCAGTGCTACAGTGTCTTTATACGTCTTGAATTATGGAAACAGTGAAGCTCGGAGATAAAACACCTTCCCCAAAAGGAAACAATCGTCCAAAACATCTCGACAAGCTCAGAACCGGAGACTTCCACTCATCGCCGACATCAGATCAGCTAACATGGACCGAACCTTGAGAGCGCGCTCTGTGAACCGACCCTGGCCGCCGTGGTGTATTTCTCACCGATCGATCGGACGCTTGACATTCCGTCCTTTATGTAGGGCTGCATGCAGCTGCCCGACCATGACAGCCCGAGGACCAGCTCAGCGTTCAGGACTCAGCACTCATAACTCAGAACCGCAGCGCGCCGGAGCTGCTGTGATTCATGCATCGTGCCACTTCGCAATATTTCCATTTCTAATTAAAGGTGGAATATCCAGGAGGAAAGTCACAGAACGGCTTTGGTGACTTCCTGTTGGAACACAACCCTGGAATCCAGAGAACTCTTCAGAACAACACGAGCGTTAAAGCTGCACCCCGTGTTAAAATGCTGGATTTGCTTACACCGTCAGCAGTGGGACTGAGTTCTAATGAAGAGCTCCTCGACGCCTCAGTCCAGCTCAGGTCAGTCAAGTTGCAGCAAATGGCTGAAGTGAATAAAGATGTCGGTGCACGAGGCGTGCAGGAGAACAGGGGCGGCAGTGTGATCAGGAGGTGTGGCGGCAGACCTGAGTCGAAGTGTTTGGAGAGAAGAGAGTATCTCTTCTTCCATCTCTTAAACCTCTGCGGTAACTGGGTCAGTTGTTTTCAAAGACAGATGGGGTTTAGAGAACAGCTCCATATGTTGAAGCTCATGGTAAATATTGGTAGATTTGTACTTCGTCCTGAAAAGTGTGATTTTACCAGCTGCTCACAGACTTGTTGACTTCTGTTCCTAATCACACTGTTTGACACGTTTCGAGTCGGCTAGCTCATGCTACACAGTTTCCCCAGATTCTGCGTCTGTTTGGCCTGTTTTCCTTTTCTTTGACTGCTTTTGTCGCCTCTGTTCCTGTCAGCTCAGGATCAGTAAAACTATTGTTTGCTCTTGTTAATACTTGTGGCATACTGTCTTCTGCACGGATGTGTGTGGTTTCATTATCGGAACACACAGCAGCACCCACTAGTGCCCGGTATGTGAACTGCAGCATTTTAATAATGTTGCATAGATGAAAAAACTTCTCTGCAATGAAAATGCAGAAACTGTTTTTACTGGAACCATTGTGCAGCTGCACCCAAGACTGGCCACACATTCTAAAGTGGTGTATTCAGAAGAACAAGAAAGATTGTTTCAGTTCTTATTTGAACCAAACTCAGTTTCTCTTCAACAATAATCACAGCACAGAAACCGTGTAACAAAAAAAACATAAAAAAGATGGGGACCTTGGTTGAAACGACTGACCGATGAAGGAAACTGAGTCTCTGCAGCACCAAACCTTTGATCATCCCCACGGTGCAGCCTGGGAAGTCTTCATCTGTCTGATCGCTGCATCTTCATCGTTTTGCTTCAGTTCAGTGACTCATTCATGATTTTCAGTCTGAATTTGTTTTATTTTAATGATTTAAAATTAGCTTTACACTTTCTGAGGAAGTTTCTGTTATGTAACAAACTCCAAACTCGGACTGGTTACCCCTGAATAAACTACCTGATACATTATTTTTCTCTCATTTTGAACCAGTTCGGCAGTGCATTCCAAATGTTGAGCCCGCCGCCCGCAGTCTGAAACCACGGTCCAGAGGTCCATCAAGGCCATGTGACAGTTTTCACGCTTCATTGACCATGATGCCTTTCATCAGCTCAGTCTTGAACACATGCATTATCTTAGCCGGCTGACCCCTGAGGAAAATAAACACTCCGCTCCGAGGCAATCACACACTAAACCAACACAGCCTCATCACACCCTGAAAGTGTGGGAGTTGTTTTCCTGTGAGGATTAACCTTGGTGAAGCTTTATTCAAACAAAAAAAAGAAAGTTCCTCAGCGCCCTTCTTCAAGTCCGTGATTTATACTGCCTTGCTTTTTATTTTCTTGTCCTTCAAGGAAAATATGAAAATACTCATTAGCTATATTTCTTTGCTATCATGTGTGGAGAACCTGGCCGAAGGAGGGATGAAATGAGCACGCTGTGGGTCGGAGGAGGGAGGCAGATGCCGGCATAGCGGGTGCTCCTCCTCCTGACAGCTCTGAAAACCTGCTGGCAGCAGACCGGGGTCACATTGTTCCTCAAACCCAGGGGCGATCGCTGTAGCCTCCACAGCAGACCGTATGGTGGCCGGAACCAGCTGCTCTGTGTAGAGTAACGGTTGAGGAAAGTTCAGTCCACATTTTCATGTTTTTTTCCGCTGATCTTCACACACTCCACACTCCATGTGGTTTAAGCCTCAGACTTTTGTTGATCCAAGCAGACTTTAACATCTTGTTCTTGTTCTTCCCACCAGCAGGGTGCCAGTTTGCTTTCAGTAACAGGATTGAGGCAGTGGGTCAGGAGCCCAAACCCCAACCTGGAGGACCCAAGACTCAGGGCGTGTTCACACCGACTTGGGTGGAGCCAGGACCCCTTTTGGGAAGTGTGAATTTGTAAATCAGCCTCCTCATAAATAACTGAATGGTGTTCTCACCGTCGAACCAAAAGGGCGTCAATCCAAACAGAAGCAAGTCGGTGCCGGAAGGAAACGCGATCCTTGTTCCAAAATAAGTGATTTCAGGATAAAATCTGTTGTGTTTTTGCCTTAATATTCTATTTTTTTTCTTCTTCTGGTAGAATACAGAACAAACGACGTGATGTAGTCACTATAAGCATTAGAAGAATGAACGCTTTTGTACCTTTTGTACTGCAGGAAAGTGAAATGACACCAAAACGGCTCAAAACAGCTCTGTGTTGCCAGGTTGGGCGGTTTTCTGCCAAATCAAGCTTCTTTTTTGAACATGTCGGACCGGTTGATGAAATGATCATATGTTTATGACGTATTTTTTTATTATACAAATACGGATTTAACGTGCATTTTCAACCGAGATGGCGGTTTGGGCTGCTCTCCGTTGAGTTAAACGGGTTTCATATTGTTTACAGGGGATAGCGACAGATCTGGCAACCTCCTCCAGTCGGCTGCTGTGATTCCGTTCTGCAGACGTAACGCAGCCAGAAGAACGGTTGTTCTGTCATACATGATTTGTCTGCAGGCCGTACAAATCTCCGACTTTCAGAAGGAAGAGCGGCTCTCCTCTCCGCCATGCCCGACATGCGCTCAGAATAACAGTTCGTATCGTACGTTATGGAAGCCTCACACGGACAAAAATGCGGCAAACGAGGTAAGTTGGCTTGACCCGGGAGCGACCGTGTTCTCACCACATCTAGATGGAGCCGGGGTCGACCTCTGACCTCCTCCTCGAAGCGGCCCCGGGTCGACCCAAAAGTAAGTCGATCCAACGTGAAAAACGTGCCACACTGTGGCTCCCGGCTCCACCACGGCAGTCAGGTCGAGCCAAATGCTTTGGTGTGAACACAGCCTCAGGCTTCATCTGGTCCCAGCCCGTCGACTCCTTCAGTTGGGATCGTTCTCCCAGGAATATAGAACCCAGTGGACAGAGGTCGAGGGCTTCTGGAGACACACAGACTCTCCCATCAGGACAGTGTTGACAGTACTGCCAGATGATCTACCTGTCCTTTACCTTTAAAAATAAAAGCACGGAAGAGGAACTGAGGCTGTCTGCACTCCGCCTGTCAGTTCATGTGTGAAGCGTCTGTTTCATTACCTGAGAACTCCAGCGAGGCTGCAGCCAGTCTGCTGAAGCAGCACGAGCAGCGGCAGGCAGGATGGAGGATGGAGGGATGATGGATGGACGGGAGGCGTGGAGGGAGCTCCAACAAGGCAGCAAAGACAAATTAAGACAGAGATGTGGGAGATACGGAGATAGAACGAGGAAGGAGTTACCTCATTGCTGAGGTGAGGCTCTGGCTGTGTGTGAAGCCGTTTACAGGAAGAATAAGACGTCTGTCTTGACAAAGAAAAATATATTAATTCAGCTGTAAATGGCTGTTGCACAGGTTACTTGCATTGTGTTGCAGAACTGTTTCAGATTGATGAGACTGGAAATGTTTCACTGCCACTGAAAGAGCAGGAAGCACCGAAGTTTACCGCTTCCTGGTTTTCCTTTTGGTTTCAGAAATCTTTGTTTTCATGGCAACGTTTTTAAAACGATGTCTGTTACAGTTAAAGGGCAGAACTGCTGAAAATGGAGGGGCTGTAGAGACTGAAGCTCTTTAGAATGATCTCAGAAACCCTGAGTAAATTCAATTTCAATCCGTCACTTTCTGTCTGTTGCTGGGAGACTGTTCTTCAGGTGTCTCACACCCCTGTCCCTCCTGTTGCTCCCACGTCGTTAATTAACAAAGAGCAACAGGTACAGTGTCACATCAGAACTAAAATCTGCACGTGCTCATGATCTGCAGTCCCAGAGCAGCAGTTCCTCTTCCAGAGTCTTCCAAAGCGTCCTCATGACAGAACCATATTTAATCCATTTGTTTTCAGCATCTTGGTGCAGACCTCAAGAGCCCACTTAACTGCACAGCATATGATTTGTCAGCGTCCATAATCCAGTTAAACATGTTATATTTAATGCAGCCTGTGTTAACGCTGAGAATAAATCAGCTTTAGAGAGGCACTCCACTTTTTTCTCACCACAACACTCTGAGACACTGCCACATGTGCAGAATCTGACTTTGTTTGCTGGATCTTCTGGAAAAACTGGACGGATTTCTGTGTTTGCCTTTTGGAATATACGGTGTTTAACTGTTGTCACTGGACAACATCGTGGTCTGAAAGAGATGCTTGGTTTGGCTCATTGTTTGCTGCCAGTGGAAGGACACTCTTCAGGGTTTCCCTCAGTGCTTTATAAGCGTGGCGGGCTGCCAGGCTTTACTTGCTCCCCCGCCAGGCTCAGCGTTGGTGTTTTTTTTTTTTTTTTTTGTATTGTAAATATGTTTTTTTATGAGCTAAAACAGCGACACCAAAGACGGTCTCTAGAGCTTTTAATGGCATCTGGTGATACGGTTGCAATGGCGACACCTTCTGGTCGATACATGAACACATGGGGGTCAGAGGTCAGGCGTGTTTTCATCAGAGAGCCGCAGCAAGTTGATGAGGCAGAGCCGGTGCGAGTTAGCATGGATGCTAGCACGTCGCCACAGCAGCCTTCTGTGAGTCGCGATGGTAAACATCAAACTGGCGGATTTAATCCAAAATGGTTGGTGTTCTGTCCTCAGAATGATTCACTGTCCAGACGGTGGAACTGCGGTGCTTCTGTTTAATGAAGCAGAACGAACAAACTGCTTCATCAGTCGGGAGGATCCATTCATACACATTCTTCTTCTACTGCTTCACACTGCACTATACATCTAACAGTAACACTGCACCCCCTGCTGGACTGAAGGAGCTACTGCTGGACTTCTGCACTGCTGTGAACTCCGTATAAACAACAAATACTTAAATAACGTAAGAATATTATTAACTGTCAGCAATCTAATAATTTTTCTTTAGTTTTTCATTCAAAAGTAGACGAGGTCAGACAGTCCAGCAGATACCTCTTCAGCCTCTGAGTCCCTGTTTTTACACCTTGATCATGTTTGCACTTTTTTATTTTTGTTAATTTATTTTACCTTTAAATGTGAACAGCAATGCCTTGTTTTAAGATTCATTAGGATTTAACTTAATTGAAAACAAGTGATATTTATTTTAATTGTATTTTATGTGTTTGTTAAGACTGTATTATGCCTTTTTGGAAGACTCTGCATTGAAGTAATGTTAATAAATGCTGACAATAACACAAAATAGTCAGAATTTCCAAATTTCTGTCAACTTAACTTTTTTTTTTTTTTTTTTTTTTTAACATAAACACAGTGGGCTTCTCTGGCAGTCCAACCACCGGGCTTAGCAAGTTTTCTGGGGGAAACCCTGCTCTTCTACCTGCCTGAAGCTGCAGGTTTCATCTCACGGCCAGGGTGTTTTCTTGAGACTGAAAGTAATAAAGTGCAGCTGAACAGATGGTGTCACGTTCATGTTCTGTCTGGTGTTTCTAACGTCCCCTCCTCATGCCTGGTGGCTGTTTCCCTGGCCTCGTGTCGCTCACCTGTGCCTGATCAGTCGCCTGGAGCTCTGGGCCTATCAGGGTCTCTGCCAGTGTTCAGGGTGTCGGATCACCTGGTCCTCGTGCCTGGTGTCCATCACGCCTTGTCTCCAGGCCACGTCTTCCCTGTGTCCCCCTGCTGAGCGTCTCCCGTCAGTCGTGCAGCGCTGAGCGCTCCATGCTGGGCTCCTGCCGGACCCTCTGGGTTTTCTGTGGCTCCTGCTCCTCCGCCAAACAGCTGGGAGTCCTGGACCCTGGGCCTGAGTCCAGGGCAGACTTTGCCTGGCTTCACGGGTCCTCCCTCCACCTTCCTTCCCTAAACATGACAGATGAGTTCCTCACTTCCTGTGGGTATAAAGAAGGGAAGAAGGGATAAAGGGTATAAAGAAGGGAAAAGAAACGGAAGCTCTGCAGATTGATTGCGTTTGTTCGATTTGCCGGTAGCTGTAGGAGAATGTTCAGCAGTGAGCGGTCTGCCCAGACATCTAAGATAGGACATAATAGACTCACCTAACATAAGGCCTGAGGGCCAGAAACAGCCCGCATTACGCCCCGGACTGGCTTGCTAAACTAAAGTGTCAAAGAACACCTGTTTTGTTTGTTTGTTTTTAAGCAAATTTGCTAAGAGTCGTGTCACAACGTACCGCTGAGCCTTGAGCGCAGATATCAGCGGTGACGACATGAAAGACAGCAAACTCGTTTCAGCTCTAACAGTTTTCCTTGCAACGCCTCATCACATGTAGTTTTGTCCAACAAGTTGCCTGGACTGAAGGATTTCCATGGACGTATGGTCTGGATTGTGTTATGGTTGTGTCCTGGTGTGCTCACCCAACGAACACATGAACCCTGCTGAACGATCGCTGTGTCAGCAAAAACTAAGGAGACGGCAGAGGGAACGATTCCACTCAGGGAGTTTGTGTATTTCTGATAAAGTGTGAGTTGAAACCCAAGTCAGTGAGAGTTAAGTGAGTCTGAGCAGCAGAGACTCGTCTGCAGCTGAGAAGGCGGCCGGCCGCTGCGTTTCAGATCAGCTGCAAACCGGACGTGATTAGTACAGCGAGTCGACATATGGAGAAGCTTTTCTTGGCAGGATCTGCAAATAAAAATGTGGCTTTTCTGTTTCTGAGCAGTGATAAACAGGATTGAACTTCCTTTAAGTGTTTAAGGAAAATTAAATAATGAAGAAAACCCAAACAAAACTCATAAATAAATACAAGGAAAAGAAGATTTCTTTTTTTTTTTTAAATTCTCTTCTCATTTACATTAATGCTGATATGAATACTGAGATGTTTTGACTTGCTGTGACACTGGAATGATTTTAGTCCAGCAGTGAAGACACAGGACATTTTGGACACGTTTTACCACGAAAACGTATCAATTTTGTAAAAAACACAGAGACGTGAACTGTCCTTCTAGTTTGACTCTGTTTCTTTTATTTCTCACCGTCTTCTGAACGAGCTGATGCATTGATGGAAACCACTGACTCACACACACTCTTTCACCTCGGGGTTCATCCTGTGGACGTTCAGACAGACTTCCACACTGCCATAGCAACTCACCAGTCCAACGGGAGCTGTAAAGAAAACGGGTCTTCATTAATTGTGCAGTTTGAAGCGTCGAGAAGCGTCTGAAGCTTCACAGCACTCTGCAGTGGAAGGTTTAAGAGCACATCTGCTCACCTCACCAGAGGAGTGATAATGTCCAGAAGGTTCCAGGTTATTTACCATGGAAGATAAATACAGGGCTGGGAGGGGTACTTTAAAATCCTAACCGGTACAGGTACAAGTTACTTGTCAAAAAATGTAATCAGTAATTCACTCTAATTACTTCAATCGAAAAGTAACGCACCAGATTACTTTTTAGATACTTTCAGATTACTTCCCCAGCAAACTTAACAATAAAGACAGACAAATACAGTGTGTCGTCCTGACGGTGAACTGACGACTCTCCACACAGAAAACACACAACGCTCAGTGTGTTCAGCCCCAATTAACACCAACAACATGACCTTTAACCTCTAACCCACTGAGAATCTGACTTTCTGTCTTTCTGACTCAGGATCAGCTCCTTCAGTCCAGACTGTGTTCCTCTAGTAGCTCTACAGTCCAGCAGCACCAGGAGCTGTACTGACAGTGTTAACACACACTTCTACTCTGTCCTCAGTCTGCTGTGGAGCTCCTCTGCTGCAGGGAGGAGCAGGGCGTCTTCAGGTCGGCCATGAACACTGTTTGTTCCAGAGGTCAGAGGTCAGAGGTCATTCATTCCTCAGTGACAGAAGGAAACATGCAGTCTCCAGTAAATCCTCCATCCAGGCTGAAGAGATTACTGCCTCCATCAGATTCTTCTGAGTTCAGCCTGGTGAGGCTGGTTAGCAGGTTACTGACAGGTTAGCAGGTTACTGACAGGTTAGCAGGTTAATGACAGGTTACTGACAGGTTAACAGGTTACTGACAGGTTAGCAGGTTACTGACAGGTCAGCAGGTTACTGACAGGTTAGCAGGTTACTGACTGGTTACTGACAGGTCAGCAGGTTACTGACAGGTTAGCAGGTTACTGACTGGTTACTGACAGGTTAGCAGGTTACTGACAGGTTACTGACAGGTTAGCAGGTTACTGACAGGTTACTGACAGGTTAGCAGGTTACTGACAGGTTAGCAGGTTACTGACAGGTTACTGACAGGTTAGCAGGTTACTGACAGGTTAGCAGGTTACTGACAGGTTACTGACAGGTTAGCAGGTTACTGACTGGTTAGCAGGTTACTGACAGGTCAGCAGGTTACTGACAGGTTACTGACAGGTTAGCAGGTTACTGACAGGTCAGCAGGTTACTGACAGGTTAGCAGGTTACTGACAGGTTAGCAGGTTACTGACAGGTTAGCAGGCTAACAACACTTTAGCTTTCAGGTGTGTTTCATACCTGTAGATGTGTCTTCAGGTCTGATGAGTTCCTGGATGTTGAGAGCGTTTTCACAGCTGGAGGCAGAGTTTACATCCTACAGAGAAGTTCTGGCCTCATCTGACTGAAATACAGAATGATGTTTGAGTTTCCATCCAGAGAAAGAGTTTGTCTCTGAGCAGCCATGACTCCAGCAGGACGGGGTAAAGTCCATGGCAACGCCGGTTGTTTCATTCATGGTTAAACATACGACAGCAGAGCGGGAGACGGCACCTATCATTCATATATCTACACTGTCTATTGTTCATAGATCCATGATGGTGCTGCGGTTTGTGCCAAAAAGTGTCAGAATGTCTGCATACAGCGCGTCTGTCTGTTGTAATTCTGGTATATTCCGTCTGATTCTCAAAAGTGACTGAGACAGAGTCATACCAGACCGGACCAGACGTTGCCCGGGTCAACAAGGTCCGTGCTGGTTGCTAGGGAACAAGGGCAATCTGATGACAAACATGAGCAAGGCCGGACAAAAGAGAACTGATAAAAGAAGCACTTTATTTTGATAGTGTATCGTGTTGATGCAAGTCTGTAGAGACGAGGAATCAAAAAAAGAAGCGGCGCTGCTTTGCTAATCATCTCGTGTTACACTGTGAATGCCGCCTTTGTGTTTCATCCTTGAGTGTATGGATGTCATCTGCTCGCAGGAGCGTGGAGGACTGTTCTCCAGTGGATATGGTGGCCATGGTGACAGGCGTGGGCTTTGTTTTCGCTGTGACGCACCTCATGCTGTGTGGCGAAAGTTGTCGATCTCCAAGGAGAACGAACACACCACCATGACAGTGTGTGTGTGTGTGTGTGTGTCGTCAGCTGCTGCCTCTTTGTCTCCGTGTTGATGCAGCAGTGATCAGACAGTCAGTGTATTTGCTTCTTGCGCAGTGAGTTCGTTTCCCTGCTAATTCGTGGTGCATCTTTCTCCGTGTGACACCACAGAGGTGTGGGTGAGACTCTGTCTCGGGCCCTGCTTCTCGGGTGATGCCGTATTTCTCATGGCGTCCGTGGCCGACAGAATTCAAGCAAGCCTCCTTTGATGTCTCTGCTTCAATAATTCCTCGCTTCAGCTTCTTGTGTCA
This sequence comes from Salarias fasciatus, assembly GCF_902148845.1. Lineage (NCBI taxonomy): Eukaryota > Metazoa > Chordata > Actinopteri > Blenniiformes > Blenniidae > Salarias > Salarias fasciatus. The sequence goes on along the minus strand of NC_043746.1, from coordinate 1,734,555 downwards.
CATCACGGTCGATGCTGCCAAAAAGAGGGCTTGCACCGCCCAGCCCTCTCCCCGCGCCTGGCAATGAAAAGACAGCCGTGAAGCCCATAAGCCGGGCCTCTCGGCTCTTTAAGCCACCAGTTCACTGCTTCGGGGCGATTCCGTTCAGATGATTCCCTCCAAAAACTGCAGATCAGGACCCATCTTTCCCTCTCAGTCGAGGCATTAGGAAGGATCACATGCTTGTTTTAGTCCCTGCTGCGCTACAGTGGTTTACAGGGCGGAAAGCGTCTCTTTTCAGGGCTCAAGCCCACTGAAACCCATGTCTGCGTCTCCCCACAGCACCCGGCCTCAGTGGTGTGGATGCAGATTGTGAGCTGGAGTTGCAGACACATTTCTGGGAGGCAGAGTTCTTCCAGAGGCAGAAATAATCTCATTAAGTGAGCTTGGGCTCAGAGGGAAAAGGCAGAGAAGCACAGTTTTCATAGCCAAATACAGTAATATCCTACTGAGGCCTGTGGGAAAAAGACAAGAGGACAGACATGCCTGAGAACCAGACTATCAAGCATTTCACTTCCATGTCATTTAGCCCAACACTCTATATATTTAGACCAGCTTCTGGGGCCTGTTCTGGGCATACTTTGATTATATCTGACCTGTAAAAGATATTTCTGTCTGAGTTGCTCCTTTTATCAACACGCTCATGCTTACTTCTCATTTCCTTGGTCGACAACCTTTATGACCAGAAAAGACCGTTAGGTCCCACCAAAGACAGCTGGCCTTGAGCTGAAAATTTACTGACCTTTAAAAGGAAGACAACCTTTCTGGGTGTGAATTTATTTGTAGCGTCAGAGTGGAAAATACCTCTCCTCATCCCTTCTTTATTCATTCCTCCTAGGAAGTGGGCAGACTAAACATATTAAATGCATGTATTTTACAAGGTAAATAAAAGAGACCCATCGCCTCTCACTCATTTAGAGTAACGCTCAATTGTTTAACAAGTGAAATTTGTTTTAATTACAGTTATTTTGTATTTTTAAAATAAATTGCAAATCAGTTAGCAGTGCATTGTTTGTCTCTCTTCATTCTTCATGGATGCATGAGTTTGAACTCTGGAACATTCCACGCTGCGGAGGCAGCTCACATATAACACAGCAATACGTCAGCTCACTTCAGTGTTCGTCACTGTCTAACGTTTTCATTTCCGCGTGTTGATACAAAATACGTGTCACTTAAAACTCTGATAAATTTCCATATAAGTCCCCGCAAGTACACACGCTCACACACACACACACACACACACACACACACACAGACACACACAGACACACACACACACACACACACACACACACACAGACACACACGGTGAACACAGCGCTGTCCATGGTGCTGAAGCAGCAGCTCCATACCGTCGCTCAGTGGGTTGTGTGCGCTGTGGTTGGTACACGGGGCCTCGGTCTTCCTCTCGACCCTCCTAACCCCCATGAATATTCTTAATCTGATTGGCTCCAGTCAGATTAACAACCAGGAGGAGAACCAGCAAACCCGCAGGCAGGATGAGCTTTTATTTTCACTTGTTTGGTGTGTTTCTCACTTATGCGTTTGTTCCTTTTTCATTGTTTCCAGACGTTTATATCATGAAATTGTTCTAAAATGGCTTTGCCAATGTTCTCAAAACATCTCATGATGTCCAATCGCTGTTTTAATGTTGTAAGTCGATGATCAGGTGATTGCTTTCTAAAACTTTGCTTGTTTCAGTATTTCTTTATTTCATCATTTATGTGTTTTTGTGTTTGACTTAAACAGAGAATTTCTTGTTTTTTACTGGTCTGTTTGCTTGTTTCTCTATGTTTCCTCAAAAAGGGTCACAGTTATAATCGTTTTCTCCCCTCAGGACAAAGGTGCACTCTTGCTTTGTTCCACAGATGATTCATCAGTACAATTCAGATGCATCACTTTCACCAAATTCTCTGATTAAAGATCAAACATTTTCCCACTCAAGTCAAACATTTTTCTAACAGCCGGCAGCTTCATGCCAATCCATACCAACACTGGCATCCAGGGGTTTGCCTTTGTTCTGCTGGTGGTTTCCCAGGTTTCCTTCTGCCTCCTGCACACCAGGGTTGAAAAAAAGTGAAGAAAATGTCGGTGTGGTCTGGAAAACACGTCTCTGGTCTGACACTTGTGGACTGTCCATGATGGAGAGACCGCAGCACGAGCCAGTTCAGCCCGCACAGTTTTCTAAAGCGATAGATATCCACAGTGACGGCTATCGGCTGCAGAGATGAGACCAGTTCGCTGACAAAAGCAGAAAATTCCTTTTCAAAGCCGAGGAGGCTGTGGAGTGAGATGTCTTTTTCATGTAATAACAAAGAGTACGGAGGAATTCTCACAGGGTCTTTTTTATGAACTTGTCAGTGAGCGGTTGCTGCACCGGGGCAGTAATGCATTGTGCTTGTCAGCTCTGGAGTAAACATCGGATTTCAGCCTCATTTCAGATCATATTATCGGAATACTGCGTTCAAGCGAGCGGGCAGAAAACTCATCCAGCTAAAAGGGTGCAAATTGCACACATTGTACTTCTGAGGGTGCAGATGATAAAATCCAGTTTACAAGCCTTTGTACTCCGAGAGCTCAGAGACGGCAGAGTCCTGGTTGTGTCTGCGAGGGCATTTGTGAGGTTAGATTACAACGTGGGGTAAATTTTGACCTCTCTTTTGACTTATATAAATCAGAGCAGGACCAGCCAGTGTTGCCCACTTTTAATATGATCGATATGGTCTGTGTGGACGTGATAGATGGTGCAATTGCTGGAGAATTGATCAGCTCTGTGCAGGTTGTGTGGTGGAAGACACAAGTCTGTATTGAATCTGACACTTCAGGTTGATCTAAACCAGGGGTGTTCAACCTGCGGCTCTGGAGCCACATGTGGCTCTTCAGTCCGTCTGTAGCAGCTCCATGAAGCCTTCACCACACGATACCTGAATAAACGTTTAAGTTATTTTTATATTATTCAATGATTTCTCACTCTTCGTTCAAAAGGGATTCAAAAAAGGGACAAATTAAATTGTAAAAACAGCAAAGCCCCAAGAAATGGGGGAAAATTATAGAACAACTTAAAAAACCTGAAATGTCTACAATTCCTAACATGAGAAAGTGAAATATGGCAGGAAAAAAAAAAGCATAGAAAACTGTTTAAAAAGAGGTAAAATGGATAAAACAGCTAAAATTTCAAAACTGTCAACAAAAAAAGGTTGAAAAGAACAAAAGTGTTAAAATCAGGTACAAAAATAGGTTCAGTGTAATAAAATGTTCACTATTCTGAACTGTAGTTAAAACTTCATGAATACATCTTAAGATCTAGTTTTTGTTTGTGAATCAAAACCAAGAATGAAGCTTCCTGAGCTGCATTCGCCTGATTTTAAAGGTTAAATGTTCTTTATGGCTCCAGAAATACTGGACTTGACAGAAAGTCACTACAATGGCTCTTTTGGTCAGAACAGCTGCAGAACCCTGATCTAAAGAACTGAAAACAGGCAGGAAACATCAGGAAGCTGACAACTGGAGATACAGCGATACCACTTTTCAAAGGACGAGGACAATCATGAGGACCGACCTTTAGATACCTGCTGATACCCGTACGTATGAAAGGCCATTAAGTCTAATTTTTGCTCCATTCACAAGCGATATGGCAGAGCGCGATTTCAGGAGGTCTCTCCTGACGTCGCCTGTCGTCTCTTGTCTTCCCGCTGCCGATGCTGTTGATGGAAGGCGTCAGGTCAGACTCAGCGGGTTGTACCGGGGCGTCCAGTGTTGAACCCACTGCTGGTCTGTCTCTGCTGACAGCGGCTCCGCTCTGAAGCCAGCTCTGTGATTGTGTGACGTGTGATCGACTGAAAGAGGATCCAGCCTCTGCTGCTGTACAGCTGATCTTATTACACTAAACAATCAAAGCCTCATTCGATATTTACAACTTTCCAGTCACTCTGTTATTTTCAAATCCATGCCACCTCCTGGGAAATCCTTCAATTTTCACTCAGGCTTTCATATGAAATTGAATGTAAGCCTTTTGACTTTACTGTGAACGATTTCTACTCTGCTCTCATTGTGGTTAAATGTCTGGATGATTATAGTGAAATGGCTACACAGGCATTGAAATAACAGAAGGAGCAAAGTGCAAACGCTGCATGAAAAGGAAATGTTGGACAAATGATGGAATGAGGAGTAAACCCAGGAGATCAGCAGTTCAGCAGACACTCTCTAAAGTAAAATAATCAAAGAATTATGAACCCATTAATTGCTTGAACAGATGCTGGAGGTGGAAAATGCCAGGAGCTGCAGTATGCAGCTTTATGCCACATTTATACCAGAAAGGCACAGCGCTGAAACCAACTACCAGAAGAGTTTGGGCTTTTTTCTGAAAGTGTCTTTCAATATCAAGTAAGTAAAATTTATTTCTATAGCGCTTTTCTCAGATCAGCCGTCACAAAGTGCTTCACAGTGGTAGAAATCAAATGAAGATCAAAACATTGCACAGTGCATAAAAACAAAGCGATAAGAAATCATACAGACAGTAGATGTTACTGCCAAGACAGCGCCGATCAGAGGGTCTAGAAGGCCTTTTGAAACAGGAATGTTTTCAAGTGTTTTATGAACCACTGAGTCCAGGGAGCAGGTCTGAAGGACTCTGGTTCGAGCGAAGTGCGGTAGATGTAAACCGGCGCTGTCAAAGATCACCCCAAGGTTCCTCAGTTCGGTTTTGGTTGAGGGGCTCAGGTCACCGAGGTGCTGCTTAATGGGGGGATGGTTCTGTCCGGGGCGATGATGAGAGTCTCTGTTTTTCCTGAATTTAGATGGAGGCTGTTATCACTGAAACCACTGCTTGGTTTGTGAGCAGCAGTCCATTAAGGAGCTAGTGTTGTGGGTTTCAGAAGCCTTGAAGGAGCAAAATGGCTGAAGGTCGTCAGGAGACACTGAACTGCTGGATTATCTGGCCCAGAGGAAGGGGTCCCAGAACTGAGCCCTGAGGCACACCACACTGCAGGCTGCTGACACACTGAAGCTCCGAAGCTCAGGTCCTGCAGCCTGTTTATCAGGATTTGGTGGTCAACTGGGTCAAAGGCCGAGGACAGGTCCACCAGGACCAGCACTGGGCGTCTCCCCGAGTCGGCAGACATCAGGATGTCACTGGACACTTTCAGTAGAGCAGTCTCTGTAGAGTGGTGAGTACGAAACCCTGACTGGAACGTGTCGTAGAGGTTCTGCGTTTGTAAAAAAGATGTAAGTTGAGTCGCCACCACCTTTTCTAACATTTTGGACAAAAAAGACAGTTTACATATCGGCCTGCATTTCTTAAGATCATGTTGCTCCAAGTGAGGTTTCTTAAAGCAACACTAAGGAACTTTCAGTTTTCGTTGATTTTGGTGGCGCCAGTGGACAAAAGCGGTAGTGTTTTGCCTGACCGAATACTACAGTTCCCATGAGGCCTAGCACGTGGTGTCGTAAATTGCTGCTCCCGGTGGCATGCTGTCGGACTAAACTCGCCTACATTTGTTTCCAGTGGCTGTGTGAAGGACGGATAGCGACGAGGTAATGAATCTAAATGAATCTAACGGTGGCTAAACAATGTTATATCGTGATGTGACGCATGCCGTAAAGCAGTTCGCACATTTGGAGCTTGTTAGTGTGCAGGGTTCCTACCACCCTCCTCACAGCTGCTCAGTCCAAGTGAAAGCAATACTGACGCCCTCAGCCCGTGACAGAGGGTCATTCAACTAGTTGTAAGTCGAAGTATCATCACAAAAGATATTAAAATGTTTTATTAAGGTTGAAAAGTTCCTTAGTGTAGGTTTAAGTTTGGGTTCTACGACTGCATGCTTGAAGATGGAAGGAAACGCGCCAGAAGAGAGCGACAGGTTGAACATTTTGGTCAGCCATGGTCCGACTGCGTCAGAAACACTCACAGTGAGCTTAGAAGGAAACACATCTACAGGACTGGAGGAGGGTTTTGTTTTGGCCATCAGTGCTGAGACGTCTTCAAGGCAAACGGGAGTAAAAGAGGACCAGACATGTGAAGGCGGTTCAACACGACCTGGACCGCACAAAGAAGAGCTGGGATTTAGTCTTTTATGTCTCTGATTTTATCGACAAAGAAGGTTGAAAAATCATTGCTGTCAGCCTTCCAGGCTCAGGGGCGGCCGGCGAGGCAGGAGACACAATGGAGCTTATCAGTTCATCAATAGTGAGCAGAACGTGGTGGGGAACCTTCAAACAGGGGAGCACCACGGTGGAAGGTCAGGCTGGATCTGCTGCTGCCAGATAAGAAGAGCAAACTGAGACACATACACCGAGCGCGAGGAGGCTGGGAAATGTTCCCTCATGGAACAGGTTTGTGCATGTGCTGCCGCCGCTCAGGTTGTGGTGAAAATATTCCAGCATCCTTCCTGGTTTGTACCAAAAGTTCAGGCTGCTGCTTGTGTGATAATTGGAATTCGTTTTATTAGTGTACTTTAGATTCCTCATATTCAGATGTGTCCATTTCTATTTTTTATGAGCACAATATGTTATCATATTGCTGTATCCAGCACTGCGTTCCAGCACTTCAGCAGGTTTTCAGCCACCTCAAACACACACGTGTCAATGAGAACTGGCCTGAACAGTCATTTGAAATCTGTTCCCACGTCAGTATCAAGCCAGGGTCCCAGGAATGTCTCCAGCTCCCTGCTGAATCAGGGACACCGACACAGGAAGACAGGTCTGGAAGGAAAAGGTGTAGCTGATGGGGAAACACCATCAAGCTCGTTCACAGCGCGACATTTGACCCAGTGAGCATTTCTGAAGATATTTCAGTTTGCTTACTGATATCTGAGTCAGCTGTGTCTCTTTCATGCTCTGTTCATGTTCATGATAATCACTGAAGAGCATCTTTGCCTCCAGGTCTGCAGAGAACTGCCTCTTACTTTTTCAGCCAGTTCTGAAGGTATTCCACACAATTTTGGACTAAATACAGAGTTTTAAACCCTCCTAGCACCCAATGAGTGATAACCAATATGTTTTACCTTCTAAAATGAAAAGAAATGTGGTACAGGCAAAGCTCTGGTCGAACCCATGGATTACAGCATCTAGTGCTGTCAGCTGTGGATGCAGAATCAGCTTTACTCAGCTTTAATGTGCTTCATGTTGAACACTGCGAGTGGGAATTGCCCACTTCGTCTCATACCAATGAAAACAGTACTTTAATGACGTGCTTTGACATGCACATCACCTCCAGACGCAACTGGCAGCTCTAATTAGGCCTTTCAAGCTGTAACTAAGATGACTATCGGATCGGAACAGTGATGATAACAGCTATTAAAGACAATTAGAATGACAATTACAGAGAGACTGGGAGAGAGAGAGAGTTTTCTTTGAGAACTGTATTTGTACATTTGGAGATGTGAGACTCTGCAAGCCAAACTTTTTTATTTAATTTTATTTAAGCGAGATAATGGTTAATGGAAGTTGGCCTGATGGCTGTACAGTCTGCGCAAACACCACTTCCTGCTGATGGGTTACCCAGCAGTAATCCAGGATGATTGTTTTGCTTAGAAAATGAGCAATAGTTAAGATGTTCTGGTCGGAACAAAGAAAGTCTCGCTTGCCAGTGACAGTTTGGATGTTCAGATGTCAAAGCTGCATATTTGTGAATGGATCTGGATGGCGCTGTACCACCAGTTTAGTGTTTCTATGCTCATAATGATGGGTCCATAAAACCCTTTCAGTTTTTGGAATTCGTTTTTAAGCTCATGGACCACATCCTCATGCAGCATCTCAACTGCGTGAATATGTGGATTAAAAACATAGAAGCAGAGCGTCGTTCGTTTGAGCAGGACGTCTCCATACTGAACGTTTGAAACAAGATGTAATGTGATTGGTCCAGCCTGTCACATGACCACATCACAGAGCAGGAGCTGTGATTGGGCGAGACATGCTAAACTTTGTCTCAGCAAATCAAATCAGCAGATGATTTATATGAAAATCAGAGTCTGGCCCAGGAGAAACTGGAGACAGAGACCAGAACCTGATCTGGAACCAGGAGCTTTATGTGTTTATCTGCACTCTGAAAATCAGCATTTCTGAATGATTCTAATGAGACCCGGCCTCCTTTTGAAACCAACATCACCGCCACCTGCTGCAGCTTTCTGCGCTTCAGCATTATGGTCATGTTTTACCAGCGGAGGCGGAGCCTGAGTCAGACACATGTTAGGCTGGGGTCCACAAACAGACCAGTTCCATCTTCAGTGAAATACCGTTCATTCAAAATCTTCTAGTTTTTGTTGATTGTGGCACCAAGGATATGTGAAGAAAATATTGATATCACCCCCACAAAAAAAAAAATTCTAGGCTCTCAATATAAAATCAATTGAAACTTTTTTGCAAAATACAGTGAAATGTCTCAAAATCTTCACTTACGGATTTTACAAATGTAATCTAAAAGCGTGGCATTGAAGCTAACGCTAACAAAGCTAGCTAATGCGTTCTTGTGATGAGCTTGCTCACTGTCATGTCCGCATCGCAGCTCAGTGCGGTTTTCGTTCCGGCAGTCTCATTTTGACAGCAACGATTCAAGTGAAGCTTTTGTTTCAGAGAAGTTTCTTGTTTTTGGAAAATGGCAGAAATGCTGAATAAGATGTGGTTGTTTCTACAATACTACCAGCTTTAATGAACACAGACATCACTGCATGGCAAACAGAAGCTCCCTTCAACTGATAGTAATAAGATAGTAACATGTCTCCACATGCGATCCAGACGACGCTCTGGTAAATGCACACTTCACTGGGGAAACAGCATTAAATTCAAGAGTGAACCACACAACCCTCAGTGTTATGAATGAATCTGGGAGCGTGGAGCAGGTGGGCGGAGTCCCACCCTGAGCCCGGCGCCACTTGTTGCGAACTCGCCCACTAATCACAGCACTGACAAATAAGACGGATTACAGGCGTCGTCAGCTGCATAAACCAATACATCATGGAGACACACACACACACACACACACACACACACACACACACACACACACACACAGATTCTCGCTGCATTGCTTCGTCTGTCCAGCCAGACTGAAGCTCAACAAGAAGACGATCATCAGTCCTGCTGGGTCTGGGTGAACCCGATAGCCGCTTCAGCTTTGAGGATTCGTACAAAACCACGGCGCTCTCAGGGGTTTTCTGGCCTTTCTGCTGGCTGTGTTTGTTTATGCCTCTATGCAAAGGAACAATATGTAATGTTCTATTAGACAGAGTTAATCTGAGCCTCCATGACAGGAATGGGAACTCAAAAAACAATAGCTACCAACTTGATGGGCTTTTTTTTTTCTCCTAAATTCTGTAAGTCCAGTAGAAGTTTGAGCTCCGGGCTGCACTTTTACATCACTTTCTGAGCAGAACTTGAGATGGAAAACGTATAAATAATTTCATTTTTAGTGAAAATAGTAACTTAAACGCTCTGTGGCCTTTGCTTTTGTGTTTTTTTTCTCTCCAGTAGGGCTGCTCGATTTTGCCTAAAAATAAAATCTCGATTATTTTCTCTGAAACCCGATTTTTCCATTACGACTTTTTGTAAAAAGAAAAAAAAAAAGAATAAAGTACTTTGAATGTCTTTTATTGAACCTTATTTTCTCTGTTTGGATTCAACAAATCCCAAGTCCAAAAGTTATAATCACGTCACTGACTGAATAGTGCAAAAGTGTCAGTTATAAAATCCAAAGTGAACAATCGATCTCAGATACGCCTCCTTACTGCCAGTGAACTTAATTCTGTTGCAAATAAACACAAGAATCCCCTGGGATTAAGAGCACCTTATCTTAACACACTCCAGGTCCCTGTTCTTACTTGAAACAAAAAACTAAATGAATAAAGTCACTTTTTGTAAAAGAAAAAGCCGGGAGCGACAGTGTGAACGTTTTTCACGTTGGGTCGACCTTCTTCTGGGTTGAGCTACTTTTGGGTTGTTGTTCGTTACCAGACGCTGAGCGAAGGCAGCCACGCACCTCCATCATGACGTCATGAGACGGCCGGAGAAACTACGCTGGCTTAGAGGCACCAAAAAGGACGCGTTCATGTGAAAAGCCGAAATCGTTCATGTACGATTTCAGCGTTTTTAACATCTTCTTAACCCAAAAATTCGGTTACGATTCAAAATCGATTAACCGTGCAGCCTTACTCTCCACACAGCAAATTTCCCAGTGTTGAATTAACTCTGAAAGCGTTAAACAGTGGTCTCATATATACACTTTTGTAGTGTTAAAATTTCAACACTGACCAGTGTTAATTTTCTAATGCTGACACTCTGTACAGTCATATTAATATTCCTCTCTGCTGACCAGTGTTCCTATTTAACTCTATACAGTGTTAATTCTTAGAATGAACACTTTAAAGTGTATATTTTAACACTTGGATTTAACACTACAACAGTGTATATATGAGACCACTCTTAACACTTTCAGAGTTAATTCAACACTGGGAAATTTGCTGTGCAGGAACATTTCGCTCCGCTTTTCCAGCGATAGCGTTCCAGTGTGCTAACATGTGGCTCAGCCTCCGGCTGAAGAACCAGCAGCTTCAGCTAAGGATCAGTCACTGATCGATGCAGATTCAGCGGCAGAACACGTTTATTTATTTGCATTTCAGGAGGAGCCTGAGTATTACTGAGACCAAGGGTGTCACACATGAGACAAAATCGGCCCACAGGAATCTCCAGTGATGTGTGTGTGTGTGTATACATATATATATATATATATATATATATATATATATATATATATATATATATATATAATTTTATTTTTTTTGAAGACAGATTTCATAAGAACACAGAACTGAGACATCCACATGAAATCTTCCAGCCTCAAGGCCAAGTTGTGACGGCCAGTTAGTGAAAACATGTACAACACAGCAGCTGGAGACGTTCTGTGGACATTGCACCGTATTGTCAGATTCTCCACCAGGAGGTTTCACTCAAACTGACCAAAATGTCCAGGTTGTACTGGTTTTTGGTAGGAATTGTTTTGTTTTGTGAAAATATCGACATTTTCATCACACATCCTCAGTGGCGCCACATCAAGGAAAAACTGTAGAGTTTGAACGATGCAGCGCTCTCCGGATGAGATTACACATGAGGTGTGTTTGACACACACCACCTGCACTGCAGAGCCACGGTCATTTGTTTGTCACCAAGTTTTTAAAAAGTTTCTGTATTGAAAACTGCACATATTTCTAGTGTTTTGAACTACCTTCAGAGAGGTCGTCCACATCCGGGAAGCTGCTATACTGGATCACATCTGCTGTTTGCTAACCAGCCCTCGCTGTAACGCAGCCCACAGTGGATCTAGAAATGTGTTTGAACTCAAAGCACAAACAAATATTACCCAGAGACACCAGTCACTCTTTAAACACGGTGATGGCTCCCCGGGGGGGGGGGGGGGGGGACATGGACCCTGGCTGGGTCTAAACGCCGGGCGGCTGGTTGGGAGACACTGACAGCTCAGGACGCCGTGCGGCCGTCCGGCTTCCAGTCCTCCAGGCTGAGAGCCGAGGCCCCTCAGTCTTCAGACAGCTGGATTTTATTGAGGAGTTCTGTTTCCTCTTTCCCAGCTGCAGCCTGCGGCGGAAAGGCTCAGAAGAGACGACACGTGAGCGACTGGCCGTTTGTCCGGAGCTCGGTGAAGCGCCGAGGGGAGAGCGGGGCCGCGAGTCGTCAGGCTGTTTCCATCTTTTTGCTTGTTTGTTTTCAAAGCCGCGATGCTGCTCGCTCCAAGATGTTTGTGGTAATTGGGAGTGTATTAAAGCAGACATGGCGGCCCCGTCCCTCAGCAGGACGTGGCTGAGGGGGGTCGTGTCCTCGCTCTGCTGCTTCAGGACACGGTGTTTCATGGTGTCATGTCAGCCGTGTGAAAACTTTAATCACTGTCATTCTGCCATATGTCCAGGAAACACACTATTTTAACCATGCATTCCACTTCAGCAGTCTGAGTAACATCCGGGTTTAAGCAACTTGTTCTGTTTTTCAAATATACTTTTAAAAATGAGGAAAGCAGAAATGAATGAAAATTGTTTATTTAAAAAAAAGAAACTAGAAAGAAAGGTTCACCGCACTGTGATGGAAGAACCTTTTAGAAATAAAATTCAGTTGAACTGAATAGATTAATAGATCTACAAATAAAGCATAACACTCTGCTGGATGCGGTGAAGTTGGCTTCTCATTGGGCCTGAGCTTTCTGAGATGGACTGAGGTGAAGCGGCGCGTCCTGCAGTCTGAATCAAAACGGGACGGTTTAGCATTCAGGCTCAAGCAGTGAGCCTGTTCACACACCCTGCAGCTGTGGCGGCGTCCGCACCTTTTCATCAATAACTACACTGAAAATGCTCAAGAACTTAATGAACTGTCAGCTTGTCGCTTCCCCAAGGAACTCAGCAAAGTAAAACAATCCATTCCACCAAAATAAAAGCACCGTTTGTATTCTCTGGTTTGTGATTCTTGGATAAAAAGCATGTTTCTTCCAGAGATCCTGAAAGGTCTGGATATTCATTACGTGATGAAAAAGCAGGTTTGGTCAGCTCACCTGAGATCTGGGGTCAAGGGGTCAACTTCACTGGTGTTTGTGGAAACATGAACGGCAGAATCGGAATCAGCTGCTGCTGCTGTCCGGTCGGTTTCACAGGAAAATCCAGAAAGGCACCTTTACGGTACTGAAGCCGGCTGAATGTTAGTGCAGGATTTCCGGCAGGTTCTCCAGGTCCTGCTGAAGGATCTGTGCTGACGTTCTCCAGCTGACCAGGAGCTGATGCTTGTTCATGTATTCATAAGACTGCCTCGGTGAATTGGTGGATCTTTCTTCTGGGATCCACTAAAATTGAACGATGCGTGTCTCCCTCTCGGGTCTGCTGCTTGGCTCATGTGCACAGGGATTTGGACCAATGGTGAGCTAGCTGTAGCATGCAGCTGGAGGAAATCCAGACTTTTGAAAACAGTGCCAGTGTGCCTGTGTGAAGCATGCAGTCAGTGTGTCTCTCTTCACACACCGTGGTGTAAACAGCAGTGCAGAGCTTGTTTTTGTTTTTCAGCTTTTCTTTTTTCAGGCAGTATCTTGTATTTCCTGGAATGGGAGGTTTGTACTGTACTGTGAGGTGCGTCTCTCTCCAGCGATGTCTTCCACATCCTGAATAATGACTTAATTAAAAAGAGAGCGCTGATTTTTACTTCCCCTCCTCCTCCTCGTCTCCCTGTTGCTTCCCCATCATTGGCAGTTCTGTGTTTCTGCGTTCCCAGCCTGTAAGGAATTCATTTTTATGATATCGCTGGAAAATCTTTGGGACTCATAACACAAGTTTAAATTGAGCTTATGAGTGGTAACCTGAAATGAACTGGAAACACGTGTGTGTGCGGCGGCCTGCAGTGCTGAGCCCGGGAGCTGCACGGCTGGTCAGATGTGATCGACTCTCTGCAGCTTCCTGTCACTCTGTGATGCAGAGACGTGAGGAGCGAGCGCTAACAGAACACAGTGTGTGCAAAAACATCCTCATCTGGGAGCGCTGGTGTATGCTGACCACGCTGCAGAGTTATCCTCCGGCCCTGTCTACACATTCACACATATATGTTTCGGAGAACTTGTGTTGAAACGACAGAAATGCTAAAAACAATGCAGTGTGCATGTTGGGTCAGAAGTGGACGCTTGACATCAAGTATCTCTAAGAATTCTGCCTCCTGCCAGTTGGCCCAACTGATCACTCTGAGTTTTAAATATAATATTTGTAACAGTGACTTTATAACAGTTATTTCCTGTATTGTACAGTATTTATAGACATGTCCTGTTGAAACCGTCAGTAAACGTTGCGTTTTGAGTCTTTCCATGAGAAATAATCTTCTAGAGTACTTTGCAGCCGCAGTTACTGAGGTAAACTCCTTTCACCAAACAGCGCTGCTGGAAGCTACAACATTCCCCAGAAGCTGTCATTTCAGATTTGGATTGCCCAGATGTAGAGATGTGTTCCTGGATTCTGACCATTGTTGAGACTGCTGCTCCACACTGTCCTGTCTTTGGTTCTGTTGTCTGTCTTTATCGTCACTGTTCTCTGAGATGCTCTGAGATCTCGACAAGATGGAAATGTGAACCTGAGGTGTCCCAAAAAAACAGTCATTGGCAACTTTATCAACTCTCAAGTCTACGGTTCCAGTCACATGAACACCACTCATTGGGCATTACCGCCTCAAAGTGACCAAAGAACCCTCAAGACGCGAGTGTACGGTAACGTGACTCTAAGTTACTCTTCAAAAGATCTTCCTCAAATACCAAACTGTGAAAAACAACCACACATGAAACATATTGCACTTTGGAAGCATCCAAAATGTTCAGTGAAGCGTGGACGGAAGGCAGAGGTCGGAGTCGCTCCGTGCAGCAATCATCCACCAAGGCCAAAGCAAAGCTGGACCTTCCAGCAGAACTGGAGCGCGTCAGAGCCGGGCCGGCGCTGCAGAGCAGGTGGGAGGAGCCGCGGAAGACGCTAATGGGATGCACCGCAGAGCGGCGGTCCGCTGAGCGCACGCCGCCCTGCTGCCTCTCCCCACTGGGATCAGAGCTCCGGACGGCAAACGGAGCGAGAGATCCGTCTGATGGAGGGCGAGCACAACGCCTGCCTGGCCGATAGCGGCCCGGCTCACAGGGCGCTGCTGGCACGCCATTCGTCTCACCTGTTCAGCCCCGCTCGCCGGGCTTCAGGGCCGCCAGCGCCGCCTGCCAGGCTTTGATCTGGACAACGCTGCGGTGCAGGAGGCACGTTCACCCCAGGTCCAGCAGTGAAATCTGTTTAGAGATTCAAATCTGGGGGGGAAGGTGAAGTCTGATGGCAGAAAAAGTGTAGTTCTTCAAGTTTCAAAGCCCAGATGAACTTTTGTAATGATTTAGAGCGGGCTGGTTTGAGTCTCGGGTTTCCTCATTACCCTGAGGACTGGATTATTCTGCAGGCCTCAGGAGCTACAGGTGGTTCTCCTGAGTCTGACTGGTGACAGGTTTAGGGATCAGGAGGTTTTCTTGTCATGTCTCTGGAGTGTGAACCCACCAGCCAGCATCCTGAAACGTTTCCTTCCTGCTGTTCTCCCTCCGTTGACTCAGCGCTCTCATGCAGCTCATGGATCCCTCCTTGTTATAAAACTGAAACCAGACGTCAGGCTCAGGTGTTTCTGTTCCTGTTTCTGAAGAGAAAGTTCTTTTGGCAGTTTGTTAGAAATATAACTGGATGGTTGGAATGAGGAAGCTTATAAACACATCAGTATTTTTTTCACTTTATTCTACTTCTATGTTGCTATTTATTTAAAGGGACGACTGAGCAGCTATCATCCAGTATGGATTCTTTTCATTACCGTGTCAGCAGGGACTGGACACGCATAAAGAAGTTTAAGCAGAAAGGTTTTAGGAAGAAAGTTATCGATGTAGTTCAAACAAATTAAATGACAGGAACTTGATTAGTGTTGTGCGGTGGAGCATGGACTGAGACGATTAATGCTGAGCAGCAGCAGAGGTGACATGTGAAGGACAATATCTGCTGCTTTATGGGTTGTATGTGTGAAAGACGAGAGTCCTAGGCTGTGTGTGTGTATGTGTGTGTGTGTGTGTGTGTGTGTGTGTGTGTGTGTGTGTGTGTGTGTGTGTGTGGATGAGTAGAGTGTGAGGAGTCTGTTGTGTTTCTTGATCTTCCAGCCTTTTAGGTCTACTTGGTCAGTCTGTTTCATTATTATCTGTCGGTCCAGCCACGGTCTTCAGTGGCACAGGTTTGAATATCAAAAGGTTTAAGTCTAAGGTGATGAGAATCAACAGCGCCGGTCATAACTCCGTCAGCTTGGGTAACAAACCCTGGAGAATGTTTCTTTTTATCAGTGCTGGCTCTGAACAGTGTGTGCAGGAAAGACTTGGTGAAGCTGGATCTGCATTTCCTCTGTCAAGACTAATATGGAGACACAGAAACTGAACCCTGAGGAAAAGCTGAGGATCTTTGGAGCTGTCTTAGGGCCCGGTCACGCCGCCCGAACTGTGCTGGAGCGTCCCTGCTGTGCTCCTGCGCAAAAACACTAAAAAATGTATGATGGTCTGGCTGACCATTGCAGCCTTTGGAGGGGGTGTAACACCAGCGGTGGCCGAGCGTTTACGGCGTTGCTTTCACGGAGGCCAACTTCTGTTAAACGGTGGTGAACGGTGGTGAACGGTTACGAGCGGTGATGGATTTTTTTCACCGCTCCAGGGACGCTCCAGCACAGTTCGGGTGGTGTGACCGGGGCTTTACTCCAATGAGCCTAACGTGACCTGGAGGGGAAACAAGACCCCCGCAGACGGGGTCCAGCTGTCTGTTAGCCAGAGCCTGTGTTTCTGATGGTCTTTGATGATCTGGAGTGAAGATCTATGGGAGATCACCAACCAGGAAGTGGGTGGACCGGGCACACGCTCAGGAAACCTCAAGGCTGTGACCAGACAGGTGCTTTCTGGAAACCCGCGCTCAGTGGACCAGGACCTACACGCTGCCATGTTAGCTCTTGTCTGGATGTCCTGAGCTCCTCTCAGGACTGACGGGGAGACGGAGGTCGTGGGAGAAACATTTCAGATCACTTCCTCTCCAGCAGCAACACTGGCTACATTTAGGCTTTTAAACCAAAAACCTTCAGATTTAAATCCACTCTGCACATGCCCACCCCTAAAAATACACACAGTAAAGGCTCATAATCGTATTGTTTTAAGTCTTCTATTGGCCACAGTCGAATGTGGTTTAAACAACTTACTACTGAAAACTCCTCATGTCACTCCTCTTGTGTGCTGCTCTTCTGCTGTTTCCATAAAACCTATCTTATCTTAGCTTATCTTTTCTTTTCTTTTCTTTTTTAACCTAAATTCTTGTGCAGCCTGATTGACATGTATCAATACACAGGACCAATATTCATCTTCATGAGTAAATCCATGTCGTCTAACAGTACAGCCAGTGGACAAACACCAAGCTCAGTAAACACGGCTCTCCTGAACATCTTGGTTTTCTTCTCCTCGGTGAAATGTGGCTCCACGGAGCAAGCAGTCCTACACACTCAGTGAATCAGCTCCTTTAATTTATACCCTGGAACATCTTGAGATGAGAAAAAGTGAGAGAAGAGAAGCTGCATATGTCATAGACACGTTTCAATAGAACTGTTGTTTTCGGACGAGTTTCCGTCATTCAGATATTCATCTTCATGATCTGGACAAAATCAAACTCCAGTTCAGGTAAAACCTTCACAAACCTTAAAAGTTACAAACTAACCCCATAAGTCAAAGAGACATGCCTCACTTGTAACTTCGGTAACTTGTTGCGATGACAATAAAGCTATCCTGATCCTGATCCTGATCCTGATCCTGATCCTGATCCTGATCCTGATCCTGATCCTGATCCTCACACGTACTGCATGTGTGGTTATGTGTTTCTGAGAAAACCTTTGCTAACTCAGTTAGCAGCTGTGCTTCAAATGCAGCATTACTTATTCATGGAGTCTGTCCACATTCCGCATCTCTGCCTTGGGGTTAATGAGAGCTGCTGCTGTTCCACTTCCAGAGGTTTGCATCTGCAGACGTTTGAATAACGGAGCTGTGTGTCGTTCGGCTGTGTGGAGATGGAACCAAACAAACAGCCCTCCTCCATCTGTGTTTGGCTGCCTCTGTCTGTCTGCTGTATGGAGTGTGTTTACATGTGTTTACATGTGTGAATGTGCCTCAGTGGCGAGGAGTGTGTCTCAAACATCAGGAAGAGCAGATGTTCCCCGACAGAACAAGCGAGGGAGAAAAGTGTTGTTCTTTTACTCACATATGGAGCAAATCTATCTGCTGCTCCCTGGAACACGTCACTCTGCTGGAGAAATCTTCTCCTCACGGCGAATCAGCTGATCGGCGCCCAGCAGCACCTGGCAGCTCGTAGTTCGGCTGGCTGGCCGAGGAGCACCGGCGCTTTCCCAGTGCGTCACGGATTCCTCTCACTGGACCATGCTGAGAGCCGTTTGACCACACCTAGAAAAATACTGTCTGTTTATTGGCCATACCAACAGAGAGCTGCCTCCCCCTGCCCGTACGTCAGGTCAGCTCCCTGCTGGCCTGGTTGACCCTAAAGCCTCACAACAGCTATAAAGCTGCCATATCATCATTAAACATATATTTTGTGCCATTGTCTTTTTGAAAATGTGATGTAATTTCTACAATTTCTCTATCCTTCATTCACTTGGTGAAAATGAGTTTATTAAATGAATGATACTTTTGAATTTCATTTTGTGCTGTTTTCTTTAAAACATGGATTTTTATTTTGAAAATAAATATTAGAAGAAGGCAGAGAGACGGAGAATGAGAACACCCTTCCTGGGTTTTCTTCATAAATTGCACCCTGGCTATCGTCCCATGATCACTGTGGTGTTGTGTTTCTCTGGCCTTCATTAATCCACTTCAATCAGGGCTAATTTCCCACCAGCAGGGAGCTAATGTATGGTCAAAAGCTATCAAATAATTAATACCTTTAATTTAGGTAATAAGCAGGGAATTATCTTTGATTGCGCTAAAGAAACATGTATTGACTTGAAGGCAGGAGGGTGGAGGTTGAGCACAGTTGGGGTTTCTTGAACAAGTGGACACGTTTCAGCATCAGCCGATGACTTGAATCATGTCTGGAAGAAACAGTAAACCTGAAGGGCAGCAGAGCGCCAGTGTGTTCGGCCGTGCATGGTGCTTCACTGTTTTTTGTATTTTTCTCACATTGTACATGAACATAGAACAGCTGAGGGCCTGTGTAATGACAGCTCTGTTTCCACGACTTTCAGCAGCTTTGCGGTGGGCGTAGCTTGTATCTTTTTGGGTAATCCTTTTATTTGCTTGTTTGTTTTACTGGCAACCAGTATATATACAGAGCTGCAGGAAGTTTTCAAGGTATATTGAGACTAAAGAAAAACACAATGCAATACAGTGTCCTGTCTGTTACACACTGAATCTGCGCTAAATCTCTCTCAACCGTTCCCTCTTCTTATTTCTAACGCTGCTGTCCGCTGGTACTGCCACATGTGTCACAGTAAGGGCCTGCCTCAACCCTGAATGCATACGAGACAAACCGGCCAGACGTCACCCGGGTCAAAAAGGTCTGCAGTGTTTCCATCAGTGAAGTGTCGTTGACAGCATCCGCTGTGGCAGCAATACACAATATATCTAAAATAATGTGAGGAAAGGCAGCATGTAAAATATTAAACTCAAGTAACATTTAGTAATAAAAAGTATTGTAATAACCTGATAAACATCAGTTAAGTGTTTTTTTGTTTTATGATTTGATGTTTCTGCATTTTGAGGCACCTTGGACACTCATCCAGTTCATTTAAT
This sequence comes from Salarias fasciatus, assembly GCF_902148845.1. Taxonomy (NCBI): domain Eukaryota; kingdom Metazoa; phylum Chordata; class Actinopteri; order Blenniiformes; family Blenniidae; genus Salarias; species Salarias fasciatus. The sequence goes on along the minus strand of NC_043746.1, from coordinate 1,715,183 downwards.
GTCCAGATTGATTAGTCATCTTGATTATGTTGCCCCTGCCCCCACGTTTACTTTTGTCATTAATGGAAATAAAGGCCTCGAGTCACTGCTCACCTGCCTTCAGCAGTTCTCGGGCGATACTCTCCTCCACCACTAGGAGTCAGTAGGCGCTATGCATGAGAAACTGGTGCTGTTTCTAACAAATGAAGAAGTCAGGACTCCCGACGGAGAGCAGTGCGCAAGGGCGAGCTGTCTGAGCTCAATATGCCGGGCTGCTTGAGAGTTGTGGCTGAGCAAGCAAAATGTGAGTAGCATAGAATGGTCCCCTGTCCCTGCTTGGCTCCGAGCAGATCCAGAGGTGCAGCTTGACCTGCTGGGTCAGAATAAGGAAAGAGTTTGTTGCCAACAAGTGAATTAATTTATTTCAAAGAGGGATTCAGGGTATTTTATTTTTACAGATGGGTCCAAGGATCCAAACTCAGGAAAAGCTGGCTTTGGAGTTTACATAATGAATAAGGAGATTAGGAAAAATATGCGAGTATCTAATAATGTGTCTGTTTTTTCTACTGAACTGTTGGCAATCTGGTGGGCCTTGGATTGGATCGAGCGGAATAAACCTGAGCTATCGTACATTTTTTCTGATTCTTCAGCTGCAATTCATTCTATAGCTGGTGGACTTTCAGGAGAGCGCTCTGATATAATCCTTGAAATTTTGAGCTGCTTGCGTAGAATTGAACAGTCTGGCTGTGTGGTAATTTTTGTATGGATCCCTGGTCACTCAGGTATATATGGAAGCGAAACTGCGGATAAACTTGCTAAAGATTCTCTTCTTCATAGTGAGGTGGAATATGAAGTGGGCCTTGGGAAGCTGGAGTGCATCTCTCTTTTCAAAAGTGATATAGACAAACAATGGCAAACAAAGTGGGATAAGGAAACTAAAGGTAGAGTATATTTTAGCTGTACGCCCGGAGTTAAAAATGGTAGACCACTGATAGTCAGCAGAATTAACCAAGTAAAAATAACTGGCATCAGACTGGGGCATTGTGGGCTTGCTGCCTATTTAAATATATGAGGAAAGCATCAGAGTGGCTTGTGTCAGTGTGGGGAAGCTGAAAGCGTTATCCATGTGTTATTTTCTTGTGTGTTACAGTGTGGAGAGGCCGGCTTTATATAAAGAACTATCACTTTTTGGAATAACAGTCTTTTCTTTTAAGTCGCTATTTTCTGCCAGTTGCAATTCTTGCTTGATAGATAATGCTGTGATTAAGTTTTTGTGAGCCACTAACCTCGATTCCAGAATCTAAAGTATGAACTAATGTTTACTGCTTAACCTGAAGGGGCAGCATTGTGCTGAACAAGCGTTCAGCCGGCCGGAAATCATTAGAAGAAGAAGAGCAGTGTGCAATATTCAGCATTTATTTTTGTTTGTTTTGTATTTGCAGGTGAGTCAAGTGCAAAAGTGCCATATATGTGCTTTACTGACATCCGTCCTCGTTTCTCAGTGCCGTGGTTTGTGTTTGTAGTGTGTTAGAGACGGTAGAATGAAGCTAACTGCTGCTAGCATTGGATGCTAACATCTGCCGTGAGTCCGCTGTGTGACGCCACAGCAGTGATTTTCATGGCTGTTTACTGTTTGTGTGTTTATCTAAGTCAGTGGTTCTCAAACTGTGGGGCGCGCAACCCTGGGGGGGCGCAGTGCAATGCCCGGGGGGGGCGCGTGTGACTGTGGGGAACATACTTTTTTTTCCCCGTCAGACTAAAATAAAGTGTAATTGCACATCCACTCCAGTAGTTGGCAGTGGCGCTCTCACTGTCAGAGTGCACAGCTCTATGTAGGTTTTTTTTTGCAATGAGCTGTGATGTGAAGCCAGTAAACAAACCCTGAGACAACATGGAGACATTTTTAACAGGGATGAAAAGAAAGGCGGAGAGAGACGAAGACAGTGAGT